>NW_027715991.1:0-326 GCF_054177405.1 Leptonychotes weddellii | reverse complement strand
TTAAAGATTTTATTTATTTATTTGAGAGAGAGAGACTGAGAGAGAGAGCACATGAGAGGGGGGAGGGTTGGGAGGGTCAGAGGGAGAAGCAGACTCCCTGCCGAGCAGGGAGCCCGATGCGGGACTCGATCCAGGGACTCCAGGATCATGACCTGAGCCGAAGGCAGTCGCTTAACCAACTGAGCCACCCAGGCGCCCTGCATTGTATATATATACCATATCTTCTTTATCTGTTTATCAGTTGATGGGCACTTGGGCTGTTTCCATAATTTGGCTATTGTGGATAATACTGCTATAAAAATCAGGGTGCATGTATTCCTTTGAAT
>NW_027715990.1:0-326 GCF_054177405.1 Leptonychotes weddellii | reverse complement strand
GCGGGGAGTCTGCTGGAGATTCTCCCTCTCCCTCTGTCTCCCTCACTCCCCACTCGCTCACTCATTCTCTCTCTCGCTCTCTAAAATAAATAAATCTTTTTTTTTTCACTATAACCTTTTTTTTTTAATTCTTATGTTAATCCCCATACATTACATCATTAGTTTTAGATGAAGTGTTCCATGATTCATTGTTTGTGCATAACACCCAGTGCTCCATGCAGAACGTGCCCTCCTCAATACCCACCACCAGGCTAACCCATCCTCCCACCCCCCTCCCCTCTAGAACCCTCAGTTTGTTTTTCAGAGTCCATCGTCTCTCATGGTTC
>NW_027715989.1:0-326 GCF_054177405.1 Leptonychotes weddellii | reverse complement strand
AAAAAAATAACAGTAGTAAAATTTTAAAATATGTCCGGTTACTGGAGAAGGTTTTAATAGATTGTCTGGGGGCGCCTGGGTGGCTCAGTCGGTGAAGCGTCTGCCTTTGGCTCAGGTCATGATCCCAGGGTCCTGGGATTGAGCCCTGCATCGGGCTCCCTGCTCGGCAGGGAGTCTGCTTCTCCCTCTGCCCCTCCTCCCTGCTTGTGTTCCCTCTCTCAAATAAATAAATAAATAAATAAATAAATAAATAAATAAAATCTTAAGAAAATTAGATTGTCTGGGCTCAGTAATGATAGGGCTAGGGGACTCGTTGGGGACACAGA
>NW_027715988.1:0-326 GCF_054177405.1 Leptonychotes weddellii | reverse complement strand
TTTGTGGCTTACATTTATGTTTCTATTGGACTATGCTACACTAAATATGGAGAGTGGCCAGCCCTTGAACTAACGTTTATGAAGGGGATGATGGTAGAACCCAGTAAGGGAGAAGCGAAACAAAGAAATTACAACAAAGAAGTGTTGGAAATTTGTCCTATTTCATTTTGCTACAGGTACAACTTACTTTTTCCAAAAGTCAAAAGGTAACTTACCTCACCCAAGCTACCCCTGTTGCAAACACAACCTGGTAGTGGGATATACGTCTATGTATTTTCCCTCTATTTCTGCTGTAATGTAACTCGCCACCAGCAGAATCTAGGTGA
>NW_027715987.1:0-326 GCF_054177405.1 Leptonychotes weddellii | reverse complement strand
GCAGGAGGGGAAGAATGAAGGGGGGGGAATCGGAGGGGGAGACGAACCATGAGAGACGATGGACTCTGAAAAACAAAGTGAGGATTCTAGAGGGGAGGGGGGTGGGAGGATGGGTTAGCCTGGTGGTGGGTATTGAGGAGGGCACATTCTGCATGGAGCACTGGGTGTTATGCACAAACAATGAATCATGGAACACTACATCAAAAACTAATGATGTAATGTATGGTGATTAACATAATAATAAAAAAATTTTTAAAAATGGCCATATTTGGATTGTTTCCTTTTAACCTGCAGGGTCACAAAGCTTCATTGATGGGCAATATAAG
>NW_027715986.1:0-326 GCF_054177405.1 Leptonychotes weddellii | reverse complement strand
ATTACATTACCTGGCAATGTGAAGCCCATCTGCCTAACCCCCCTTTTGAATGGCTGGGAGGAGTAGTAATAATTAGAATGAATGACACAAAGATGTATTCAACACTGAAGGTGCTGAGCATTGTTCTGATTGTTTTCAATGTAGTGTTTCATTTAATCTTCCCTACAACTTTAAGGGACAGGTACCATCCTGATTCCCACTAAATACAAGAGAAAAGGTGACACTTGGAAAAAGGAACCTGCTTACTAAAGGTCATGCATCCTGCAACTAAAGGTGCCCATGGTCAAACCCATTCCCTGAACCACTGTTCCTATGTGATATGTCTT
>NW_027715985.1:0-326 GCF_054177405.1 Leptonychotes weddellii | reverse complement strand
GAAAGACAACCTCATTAAAATCTATTTCTCACTTTGTATGTTAGGAAAAAAAAAAAAAAACCAAGCAGGGGGAGAGTAGGGTGTGGGGTGTGGGGAGGGGAAAGCCCCTCCACCTGCATCTGGGCCTAGAGGTAGGTGAGAATTTGCACAGACAAGCGTGCGGAGTCTCCCCTGGGACCCTTTCCCAGCAGCAGAGTCAGGTGGAAAGGCCGACTTGAGGGCTCTGTGGCCAGGCTTTCTTGAAAAATGCCTTTCGGTAATTAAAATCCAGGCAAGGACATCAAAACCTGCGTGTGGAAGACAATCCCGCGAGCTAGCTACAGCCC
>NW_027715984.1:0-326 GCF_054177405.1 Leptonychotes weddellii | reverse complement strand
CCAGACAGGTCACACAGAGTAAGGTGGGCCAGGTTGGGAATGTCACCACCCAGAGGGCCTGTGCCCTGGGCCAGCCGGTTTTTGCCTGGCTTGAATGAGGGACAGGTGTTGCGATATTATTGGGTTTTGCAAGAGTAGCTGGAAACCTGGATTTTTTAAATGTGAAATCTCTTGGGTTTCTTTCTTTTTTTTTTTTTTTTTTAAAGATTTTATTTATTTATTTGAGAGAGAGAATGAGATAGAGAGAGCATGAGAGGGGGGAGGGTCAGAGGGAGAAGCAGACTCCCTGCTGAGCAGGGAGCCCGATGCGGGACTCGATCCTGGGA
>NW_027715983.1:0-326 GCF_054177405.1 Leptonychotes weddellii | reverse complement strand
GACAGAGAGAGCACAAGCAGAGGGAGAGAGAGGGAGAAGCAGGTTCCCTGCTGAGCAAGGAGCCCGATGTGGGACTCGATCCCAGGACCCTGGGATCATGACCTGGGCCGTAGGCAGCCGCTTAACTGACTGAGCCACCCAGGCGTCCCAAAAAATAGATATTTAAATCTGTGTTTACATATGGCATGCCCGGGATGGACAGAGTGTTGGTGGGACTGGGGAAGAGGAGGAGAGTGGCGGTTTGCAAAGACCTCCCGGCCAGAGACAGTGTGTCAGTGTGCTCATCAGCTAATGGGTAATTCGGATAGCTGCCAAGCATAACATAA
>NW_027715982.1:0-326 GCF_054177405.1 Leptonychotes weddellii | reverse complement strand
AAAGATTTTATTTATTTATTTGAGAGAGAGGATGAGAGGAGAGAGAGAGCACATGAGAGGGGGGGAGGGTCAGAGGGAGAAGCAGACTCCCTGCTGAGCAGGGAGCCCGATGTGGGACTTGATCCCGGGACTCCAGGATCATGACCTGAGCCGAAGGCAGTCGCTTAACCAACTGAGCCACCCAGGCGCCCAATAAATAAAATCTTTAAAAAAAAATTTAGGTGCCTAAAAAAATGTAATACGTGGTGTGGATAAATGCACATGAAGGTGGTAAGAATGTGGAAAAAACAGAAGAATGAATAGTAGGTGAAAAGAAAAAAGAAAGG
>NW_027715981.1:0-5602 GCF_054177405.1 Leptonychotes weddellii | reverse complement strand
TTTATTTATTTGAGAGGGAGAGAATGAGAGACAGAGAGCACGAGAGGGAGGAGGGTCAGAGGGAGAAGCAGACTCCCCGCCGAGCAGGGAGCCCGATGCGGGACTCGATCCCGGGGCTCCAGGATCATGACCTGAGCCGAAGGCAGTCGCTTAACCAACTGAGCCACCCAGGCGCCCCTCTTTGTGTGTTCTTAATTGACCTTAAGAAGAAACATACACAGTCAGTAAAAAAGCTTTGGGGGCCTTGGGGAAAAGAGAGGTCAAAGTGGTCTACCAGGGCTCATGTAATATGAGCAGGAATATTAAAAGGCTTTGAAATTTCAGGGTTTTTTGGAAAAAAAAAACTTATGAGACTAGGGTTAGTTTATTGGAATTGGTCCCTCTCCTAGATTTATGATACTGTTTATCCTTCTAGGTGATACTCTCTGGAATCATAGGATTAACAACTTGGAAACGGCCTATGATACTCCTGGTATGTACTGATCTCATAAATTGTTACCCTTTGTAAAACGTGCTATGTGAGAAGTCAAGAAATACCGAAGCTTTCTTCTTCCTTAAAAAAAGAAGCTCACAATGGATACTATTAGAAATCAGACGTTCTCATAATGGTAAAACGAGATGATAATTTTGTCAGTTTTCTGATTCATTTTAAACTTCTTATGTACCCAGCGTGTTTCTAGTTCCAGGATTAGATCTACTGTAAAGATGTAATTTTAAAAATCGGTTTGCTATGGACATTTTTAAATATACTAAAGCAGAGGGAATAATGTAATGAATTCCCTACACCCATCACCTGGCTTCAGCAACTACCAACTCAGCCACACTTATTCAGCTAGACCCTCACCCATTCCTCTGCTCCCTGCATTCTTTTCCCTGAATATTCTTTTGAACTAAATCTTAGGTATTAAATCATGAATACATAATTTTTTATTGTTATCATGCTTTGGTTGGACAACCTCAGACTTTCATGACTTAGGCTGTCTGTATTCTCTCTTTATCACACATCTATCATATTTTCATGGTAATAAAGACATATTGGTAACTTTATCCTTTTTTTTTTTTTAGTTTTTGAGGTAAAATACACATAATTATAAAGTTAACCCATTTTGAAGTTCACAATTCAATGACATTTAGTACACTCCCAATATTTGTTTTTTTGTTTTGATTTGCTATGTCCTTTTATTTGCTACTATAAAAAATAGACAATTGCCAATGGAATTGCCAACTTTCAAAGATGAAGTAGAAGGTCTGACAAATGTGACTTGAAGTACATATAATGAAAAAAAATTTTTTCTATATAACATCTCTTCTGATTTTTCTCCCATCCATTTTGAAATAGGGTTAAATAATTTTCTAAAACCATTTTGTGTATATACTTAAGAGTTTATCTTAAACAGACTACTGTTTGCTGGGTGGTGGGTAATAAATACAAACTAGCTAAATTCTTAAATGCCCACAAGACAATTTAGGCAACATTTTAGAGGTCCATCATTTATGGCATTTGGTGAAACTCTGTTAATATTTCTGGCAGGAGTAAATTATTGGTGCAGCATTTTAATCTATGAGATAGCAGGGTAGGAGAAAATGAGGCTTCAGATGAGTTTTATGGCATGTGTTATGAGTGGCTGAGGTCTGTTTTGCAACAATTCTCTAGAAAAATGTTGGATGGTGTCCAATGTTTATACTAATATTTGGCTATAGGAGTCATTTTTGTCCTGATTTTTCCATTGGGTCAATATTAAAATGCTCAGTAATACAAACCTCAGGTATTTAAATTAAAATCAGAAAATCCCTAAAGCTATTTATACTTTTAAGATTCCAAATGGTGAGAAGAATATGAGCGTGTGTTCTGGGTAGATGTTTAGAAGGTGGACCTTTTAAGACATATATTTCTCTAACATTGTTTTCTTTTGGAAAGGTGCCTCATAGATTTATTATGTGAGCTCAAACAACTATAAATGAAAATGACCTTAATAGAGATGTATCTTTATTATTATGCCTTTAGATTTATTTCTCATCTTTGTTGATGAGTACAGGTACAACTTTGTCAAAGTTATAACCAGTTTGTACGTACCATGTTGTGCTCTGCTTTTTCTGCTTAATATTACATTAATTCCGTCCATATCAGTAAATATTACATTTCCATCTACAAGGAGTCCACATCCCTGCCTGAATGGCATTCTGTCACAGTTGTGTATTACCATCAGTTATAAGCCCGTTAGACACATGGGCTTCTATATTTCAACTGTTACAAATTCCGTATTTAGAAGTATTTAGAATCAAGAAGTATTTAGAATCAAGTAGAGACTGTTTTGAAATGTTAATTAACATTGACTTATAAAGAAGATAAATTAGTTGATAGGAATTATACAAGGACAAACTTCCTGGGTATATCAATAGATCATTCGAGCCTTGGTCAACATCATAAGTGAAAAATCCTCAGTTCACGTGAATCTTAATGATATTCTGTTATGACTTGTGCCATATGCCTTTGTTATGTTAAAAAATAAAAAATAATCATGTGATGTTATGAAAGAAACTGGATATGCCAGTCAGATACTCCTAGTCTGAGTCCCAGCTCATCCCCTGGAGAGCTGTATAATGTACAAGCCACTTAACTTTCCTGAGTGTAGTTTTCTTTTCTGAACGGAGGGGATAATCTACTGACACCAAGGGGTAGGTCTGACTCCCCCTAACCCTCCCCATAATGGCTGCTTCACTTTTTCTTTGGCTTCCCCCAGACCCCTTCCTGAGTTTAGAGAATGTGCCTTTGGATGATTCTGGGTGGGAGGTCACATGCCATCAGAGAGCCAGGTGGCCCTGTGGGTCTCTGTTCCTGCAGATGGGGACTTGGCTGGTGAGTTCCAGCCTTTCTTTCCTTCATGTCCTATACTCTACCCAGAGGGGCACCTTCTGACCGGGACACAGCCAGGCTGTCTTAACCAACTTGGGCCTTCTTCCCCTTGCTGTTTCCTTGGCTGGCTCCTTTGCTGGCCTCAGCTCAGCAGTCGCTTCCTGAAGGAGACCTTCCCTGACCACCCAGTGATAGTGGCCCAGCATCCCTCCCTCTCAGCATGTCCCAGCACCGACTTTTGGCTTCACAGTCTGTAATTAGCCTGTGTGCTGTTTGTTTACTACTTGCTTGTCCGTCTCCCCACCGTAGGTAGTTGTATGAAGACAGGGGTCTTGTCCGTCTTCTTCACCCTGTGTCCCCAGGAACAGTGTGCTCGATACACATCTGTTGTTGACCGTGAAGTTGATTTGGCAGCCAACGAGAAATTTAGGTCCTAGGTTCTCGATGTTTCTTTTTTACTTCTGTCTTAAATTTCTCTCACTTGTTTTTGTCCTCTAGGGTGTTGTTTTCTTCCGCTTTTTACTTCGGGGTAGTTAGGGAGTATATGGGTGGTGGAGGTTGGGAGGAGGCAGGTTGGTCTTTCCAGGGCCCTTTGAGAGGCAAGCTGTCGTCATTTTGAGTTGTTGGGTGCACAGTCATCTAGAACACTTGAATACTTCCTTTTGAAAACTTTATATTTGTGCTCCTTCTTTTGTGATTGTTTCAGTGATAACATTCGGTTTTATACTGGTGTGAACAAAGAAGCCTCATTCTGACCCAAATTCCTTCAAATTCAAGTTTTCATGGAAACTCAGAGTTGGAAGTGTTCATTTACCAGATCCTCTTCCTTATGCCGATTAAATACTCATGTGTCCAGAACAAAAATAATAATCTTGGAACATCATTTGTAAACATTTATAGCTATTTTTGACTATGACTAGGATCAAGCTAGGGCATGTGCACACACACATCATTTCAGGTTGTGTGTTTTCTATCAAAAACAAACATTTTTCATTTTTAAAGAATGTTCTTATTTCTTCAAGGTATGTCCTTTTTCATTCTAATAAAATGGTTTATAAGTTTTTAGAAATTACAGACTCTGTGCTGGGAGTGACCTCAAAGATTATCTTGTCTTGTCTTGGCACCTCAATTAAAAAGTGGAATAGTCTTAATAAGGTGTTTTTCTTTGGTGGTCCATTTGGTTAGAATTCCCACCGTGAAAGCCTAGCCAGACTTTTGGCCTATAATTTTGGTTATGAAGAGGTCATTTGGACTATTTTTCTTGTCAGTTTGGAAGAGATGGGGTGAACATACCTTAAAGCTGATAAAGAGATCACTTTATTCTTTAACATCAAGAATGAAGGTATTTCCTCAGTGATGTTCTTGGGTCACATATGTGGTTTGTTCTCAACTGTGGGCCATGGGGATTTGCACCCTAGACTGAGAATAGAAGAGGTAAATGAACAGGATATTTAAAAAAATGATCCATCAGTTTCTTTTCTAACTTCAAGATTATGGAATTTAGGGTAAAACTTCATTACCCAAAAAGAGACTAAAAATGGTTTCGGTAAGATATACAGACATTCTGTCCTCTCACCTAACTGTCCAAACAAGCTAGGCCAGCAAAGACGGTTCTGCTCCACAAAACCATTTGGGGATCTGGGGTCTTTCCATCTTTTTTTTTTTTTTTTTTTAAAGATTTTATTTATTCATTTGAGACAGAGAGAATGAGAGACAGAGAGCACGAGAGGGAGGAGGGTCAGAGGGAGAAGCAGACTCCCTGCCAAGCAGGGAGCCCGATGCGGGACTCGATCCGGGGACTCCAGGATCATGACCTGAGCCGAAGGCAGTCGCCCAACCAACTGAGCCACCCAGGCGCCCCTGGGGTCTTTCCATCTTATTGTGCCTTGAAGGGAGAGTCATGGATCACCCAGACACTGTCAAGAGATTGAGGAATTAGCCCACCAGATAGAAATACTTGTAGGTGGCTTAGCTGCAAGAGAGATGGTGGCCCTTTCATTTCTGAGGACAGGAAGACCAGGAGGGGTCAGAAGACCTGTGGGCAGTTTAGGGATCTGTACATTTATAAAATGAGCTCTGCCCCTCTGGCTTTGTGCATTCTGGTTCCTTCAAGTGTATTTCCTGGTTGTCAAAAATTTGGAACGAGCCTTGGTTTGAGAGTTCAAGAAACCTGCATTTTAATGCTGACACATTACCACTAGTTATCGGTGATCTTGGGGAAATCTCTTGGGTTCTGCATCTGTACAATGATGAACTTACATCAGAGCAATCTTTTAAGAGGCCTTTAGCTCTCATTGTGTAGGTTTCCAGAATCCTTGTTAGTTACCTGGCGGGTGTTTTAACTTTAGATGGATGTTTTCAACAGGCTATTATAAGCTCCCTGTGTATAAATACTATGATTATTTCACTCTTGGTTTTTTTAAGGTATAAAAATAGATGGCTGTTCTCCCTCTTCAGAATAATTAATAATACTCTATTGTACGCATATAATACTTAAGAGTTTATATCTTTAGTCATGTGGTTTATATGGCAGATGTTTTTCCTGTTTTATAGATAAGGGACCAGTGGCTCAGGAGTAAACCAACTTGTCCAGTTCATAAACACATGAACTATTATTAGAAAGAACCGGGGACGTTGACTCCCAGTCCAGTGCTCCTTTCCTGGTACCATTCCTCCACCTCCTCCATTAGCAAATTCCTAGGTACTTCTCTGTGCCCAACAACGTGTGTGTGTGTGTGTGTGTGTGTG
>NW_027715980.1:0-326 GCF_054177405.1 Leptonychotes weddellii | reverse complement strand
AGGCTGCAGGAGGGAGGGGGCTCTGTGGGGAGAGGCAGTAACTGAGCAGGAGTCCTGGGACACCTGCGGGCTCTGGGGCCTGAGGGGCTGTGGGGGCCTCTGGGAGCAGGGCTGGCTGGGGGCGGGGGCTCAGGTGGAGAAGACCAGACTCAGGAAAGCAGGAAGAGGGGGTGCAGGATGGAGCAGTGTGTCTGCAGAGCTGGGCCAGCAGGGAGGTGTTTCCCACCATCCCATGGGAGGCTGCTTCAGGGGGTGGTGAGCTCCCCGTCACTGGGAGGATTCAAGCAGACATGGGTGATGGGTCTGCAGTCAGGGGCTCGGTCCTC
>NW_027715979.1:0-326 GCF_054177405.1 Leptonychotes weddellii | reverse complement strand
GAGTAAAAAAGTCAGGGCCTGTAATTAAACAGTGCAAAAATTGCACCAACACTTGTTAAGGGAAGATATTTTGGCAATACAGATATTAAGACCTAGAGTAACCAGTCTTCTTTTAGTTCATAAAAATTAAATAAAGAGTATAATGGACAAGGGGCACCTGGGTGGCTCAGTTGGTTAAGCGTCTGCCTTCAGCTCAGGTCATGATCTCAGGGTCCTGGGATCGAGCCTCACATCGGGCTCCCTGCTCAGTGGGAAACCTGCTTCTCCCTCTCTCTCTGCTCCTTCCCCTCTTGTGCTCTCTCGCATGCGTGCTTTCTCTCTCTCTC
>NW_027715978.1:0-326 GCF_054177405.1 Leptonychotes weddellii | reverse complement strand
GCACAGCGCACGGACGTGACAGCTCACAGCGGGCCGGGGACGGTCAACAGTCACAGCACGAGCAGACCCGGGACTAAGGCTGGGGGGCCGGCAGGAGTGCGGGAGGACCGGGCACGCGGGGTGGGGGCGTCCACAGGAGCCCGTGTGTGCCCGGTCAGAATGGGGCACATAAGCCCACACAGCGCAGTGCGGGGCCCACAGACCGCAAGCCCCAAGGAGACCTCTGGCCTTCCGGTTGGGGCTCCCTGGGGAGGTCAGCCCAACCCTGCTGCGGGGGGCAGGGAGGTGCAGGCCGGGACAGACTCCCCCAGTCCCTGCGGGCTCCG
>NW_027715977.1:0-326 GCF_054177405.1 Leptonychotes weddellii | reverse complement strand
GCAGATTAGACGAACAGAAATCACAGGGGGCCAAAAATTATCCTTTGAGGAGCAAAATATGCATGCAGGAATCATATGATATAAGATACCGGGATCCCATAGTGAGACAGGTCAGGCCCCTTGGCCCTTTCTTTTTTTTTTTTTAAAGATTTTATTTATTTATTTGACAGAGAGAGACACAGCGAGAGAGGGAACACAAGCAGGGGGAGTGGGAGAGGGAGAAGCAGGCTCCCCGCAGAGCAGGGAGCCTGATGCGGGACTCGATCCCAGGACCCTGGGATCATGACCTGAGCTGAAGGCAGTCGCTTAACCAACTGAGCCACCCA
>NW_027715976.1:0-326 GCF_054177405.1 Leptonychotes weddellii | reverse complement strand
GACATTTCGTGTTGTCAGCATTTTGTATTTTTGCCCTTCTATTTTTATTTACTTTTCACAAAGTCTGCTTGAGATTCTCTCTCACCCTCTGCCTCTGCCCCTCCCCCTGCTCATGCTCAAGCTCTATCTCTAAAATAAATAAAGAAAGAAATCTTTAATAAAAAAGAAAGAAAAAAAAATCTCTGCCCATCTTGCATGAAATACTTCATGGCCAGGTATGAGGTATTCTGAGCAATGCTTGCTTCTAAGGTATCAGCAAGAGCCTTTCCCTCCTAGGAAAGGCAAGATGATCCCTAATCTCCAGAGACCTGAGTGGCATCTACATA
>NW_027715975.1:0-326 GCF_054177405.1 Leptonychotes weddellii | reverse complement strand
AGTCTGTAAGGTGCTGAGAACAGCCAGGTCTTTTGAGAACGGAGCTGAGAACCCAAGAGCCCAGCAGCCAGATGTTCAGCACCACAGACAGCTCAGCTGGCCTAGGACTTGGGAGGCTGTTTTGCAAGGTCATGGGAGAGAAAGGGAGAAGTGTTGGAGTGATCTTAGAGTCGATCTAGTCCACCCCCCTCACTTGGCACAGGAGGAAACCCAGGAACATATAAATGGCTGGTCCAAGGTCACACGGCAAGTCAGGACAGAGCTAGAGAGGAGGCCCAGTAGCCCATCTCCTCACGCCTCCTCAGGGCCCACAGATACCCGGTCCC
>NW_027715974.1:0-326 GCF_054177405.1 Leptonychotes weddellii | reverse complement strand
AAGTTTAGACATATTTTATATTTTCATACAGAAGTGAGAATTTCCATAGGAAGATGAAAACAAACCAACCAACCAGAATAGTGCATCTTTGCTGTCATTTGCCTTCACACAAACAAATATTGGATTCTTTTTTTTTTTTTAAAGATTTTATTTATTTATTTGAGAGAGAGAGAATGAGAGACAGAGAGCACGAGAGGGAAGAGGGCAGAGGGAGAAGCAGACCCCCCGCTGAGCAGGGAGCCCGATGCGGGACTCGATCCCGGGACTCCAGGATCATGACCTGAGCCGAAGGCAGTCGCTTAACCAACTGAGCCACCCAGGCGCCC
>NW_027715973.1:0-326 GCF_054177405.1 Leptonychotes weddellii | reverse complement strand
CCCTTGGAGAGAGGTGTCCACACAGAGGAATGCCTGCATGCTGAGCTGGGCACAAGGGCTGATGCTCTGAAGCACCAGCAAATCCTTGTAGGCCCCAAGAGGGGTGCAGGGGTCAGTTCAGACATCGTTCATTCTACTCAAGATCTCAAGGCCTGATTGAGGAGACAGGGAGCAAAAAGATGCCTTGTTGACAAATCCTCAGGACCGTGGAAGAGGATGAGCCTGCAGTCTCAGTGGACCTCTAGCACTAGAGGGTCAAGTGGCCACCAGTCAGACCAGCCAGGTCAGCATCAGGCTCCCTACTGATCCCTTGTGCCAGGAACAGA
>NW_027715972.1:0-326 GCF_054177405.1 Leptonychotes weddellii | reverse complement strand
GCAATTTCTGGTTTCACAATGTGGAGACCAGGCCAGGGCACCACAGGGGGTGGGCTGGGCCACACTTCAGGCCCTGACCATCTGGGGCACACAGGGATCCAGATCCTCAGAGAAAGGACAAGACAGAGTTGGGTCAGGAAGTCAGAATGACAACAGGGAAGCTTTCTGCAGGGGCAGAGCCTTGACGCTCTGCCTGTTGCACCAACTTCCTTCCAGATTGGGTCCAGACTCCTGCTCCCCCTCAGCCCCTCAGTCAACCAGCTGCTATAGCCTTCCAGTTCTACAGCAGCAATGTCCCTGCCTGCCATCCCTCAACCTCCTCATCC
>NW_027715971.1:0-326 GCF_054177405.1 Leptonychotes weddellii | reverse complement strand
TTTTTTTTTTTAAAGATTTTATTTATTTATTTGACAGAGAAAGACACAGCGAGAGAGGGAACACAAACGGGGAGTGGGAGAGGGAGAAGCAGACTCCCCACCGAGCAGGGAGCCCGATGCGGGACTCGATCCCGGGACTCCAGGATCATGACCTGAGCCGAAGGCAGTCGCTTAACCAACTGAGCCACCCAGGCGCCCCGACAAATACTGTTTGATTCCACTTATCAGCGGTATCTAAAATAGTCAAATACCTAGAAACAGAAAGTAAAATGGTTGCCAGGGGCTGGGGGAGGGGGAAATGAAGAGTTGTTTGATGAGGATAGAGC
>NW_027715970.1:0-5603 GCF_054177405.1 Leptonychotes weddellii | reverse complement strand
GAGGGTGGGAGGGATGGGGTGACTGGGTGATAGACACTGGGGAGGGTATGTGCTCTGGTAAGCGCTGTGAATTGTGCAAGACTGTTGAATCTCAGATCTGTACCCCTGAAACAAATAATGCAATATATGTCAAGAAAAAAAAGAAAAAGAAGAAGATAGCAGGAGGGGAAGAATGAAGGGGGGGAAATTGGAGGGGGAGATGAACCATGAGAGACTATGGACTCTGAAAAACAAACTGAGGGTTCTAGAGGGGAGGGGGATGGGAGGATGGGATAGCCTCGTGATGTGTATTAAAGAGGGCACGTTCTGCATGGAGCACTGGGTGTTATGCACAATGAATCATGGAACACTACATCTAAAACTAATCATGTAATGTGTGTTGATTAACATAACAATAAGAAAAAAGAAAACAACAACAACAACAAAAATACCATGCAGTATTTGCCTTTCTCTGTCTGGGTTATTTCACTCATCATAAATGCCCTCAAGCTTCATCTATGTTGTCACAAATGATTTTTTTCTTTTTAAGACTGAATAATATTCCATTGTTTATACAGGTGTATGTGTGGAGATATATATAGTGTATATATACACATGCATATATGCACATCTTTTTATCATCCTTTGGATATATATCAAGAAATGGAATTATTGGATTATCTTATAGTTCTATTTTTAATTTCTTGAAACTTCATCCCATTTTCTGTAGTGACTCTACCAGTTAACATTTCTGCTAAGAGTGCACAAGGGTTTCCTTTTCTCCACATCCTCACCACTATTTGCTGTCTTGTCTATTTAGTATTATACATCCTAGTAGATGTGAGGTGATATGTCCTTGTAGTTGTAATTTGCATTTCCCTGATGATTAATGATGTTAAGCCCCTTTTCATGTGTGTTGGCCATTTGTATATCTTCTTTGGAAAAATGTCCATTTAGTTTCTTTTTTTAAGATTTTTTAATTTAAATTCAACTTAATTAACATATAGTATATTATTAGTTTCAGAGGTAGAATTTAGTGATTCATCAGGTGTATGTAATACCCAGTGCTCATTTAATCAAGTGCCCTCCTTAATGCCTAACACCCAATTACCCCATGCCCCCAACTCACCCCTCCAGCAACCCTCAGTTTGTTTCCTATACTTAAGAGTCTCTTATGGTTTGTCTCCCTCTCTGCTTTCATCTTATTTTATTTTTCCTCCCCTTCCCCTATCTTCATCTGTTTTGTCTCTTAAATTCCACATGAGTGAAATCATATGGAATGTCTTTCTCTGACTTATTTCACTTAGCATAATACCCTCTAGTTCCATCCATGCCATTGCAAATGGCAAGATTTCATTCTTTTTGATGGTTGAGTAATATTTCATCATATATATACATATATTATATATATATACATATACATATACATATATTATATATATATATGCCACATCTTCTTTATCCATTCATCTGTTGAAGGACATCTGGGCTCTTTCTATAGTTTGGCTATTGTGGACATCGCTGCTATAGACATTGGGGTGCAGGTGCCCCTTTGGATCCCTACATTTGTAATTTTGAGGTAAATCTCTAGTAGTGCAATTGCTGGGTCATAGGTAGTTCTATTTTTAACTTCTTGAGGAATCTTCATACTGTTTTCCAGAGTGGCTGCACCAGCTTGCATTCCCACCAACAGTGTAAGAGGGTTCTTCTTTCCCCACATCCTCACCAACATCTGTCTGTTTCCTGAGTTGTTAATTTTAGCATTGTAGTTTTGATTTGTATTTCTCTGATGCTGAATGATGTTGAGCATTTTTTCACGTGTCTGTTGGCCATTTGTATGTCTTCTTTGGAGAAAAGTCTGTTCATGTCTTCTGCCCATTTCTTGATTTTTTTTTTGTTTTTTTGGGTGTTTATAAGTTCTTTATACATTTGTTTATTTTAAATATTTTTTTTCTATTGAGTTGTGTTTCCTGTGTATTTTGCATATTAACTCCTTATGAGATTGGTGACTTGTAAATATTTTTCTAATTCCATAGGTTGCCTTTCATTTTGTTTATGGTTTCCTTAGCTATACAGAGGCTTTTTAGCTTGATATAGTTCTACTTATTTCTGCTTTTGTTGCCTTTGCTTTTCATGTTATTATTCATTTTTGAAAATCACTGGTATGTATAATAGTATAATATAATATCTATTATAATAGTATAATAGAAAATCACTGCATTTTGCTTCAGACAGATCAGGATTCAAATTGCTTATAGCACATTACAATCAAATATGCTACTATATTGCTTGCAGTACATTAGTTCATTGATCCTAATATTAAAAAAAAAACATTTACTCACTATTTGAATTTTGAAAAAAAATTCATCATTTTAATGCTCTCTTTTATCATCTATAGCAAGAAGTTAATAAAAACAACTATTTTAAATAGTTTTGGTGGAGAATAAATGAGATGCATATAAAGCATATAAAAGCATATAAATTTGATACAGATTTGTATTAATAAAGTAAGTGTTCAATAATTGTTATCTGTCATTTATTTTTATCATTTTAAATTTCCTCCTCTTCAAAAAAATTACATATTTTCAGGTATTATTTTCCAGTTATTTTCCTACTTTTCTGTTTGCCAAAAAGAATCAACTGTTATGCATAATAATGAACATGGGTCATTAATTTAATTACATGCTATATCTTTGCTTAATTTGGGGTGAAGTTCTATTTTACACTACATGCCTTTCTTCATTCTGATATATAAACTAAAGGATTTCCAAAGCAAAATATCTTAAGGTAATATAAAGGAGCCACTTCCAGATGGGCTTAATTTGTAAATTATTTGTCCTTAATCACTTCTTCTAGATAGATACTGCAATAAAAAAATAATATACAACCAATATAAACAATAGTGTTCAAATTTTGATTTTATTACTTAATATTCTTCCAGTGGTACCTAAGTATGTATGATATTTGGTTCTCAAACATTCAAAAAATGATTGCCAGTGACCCAAACATCAGTGTGTTGTCCATATCAGTGAGTTAAAACACACTAAATGTTATTAGGGAGTACTAAGTTAGTTACTAAAGTAAACATTCTGATTTCCTTTGATCAGTCAGATGATTTTGAAATATAAACTCCAGAGAGTGTGTTTCCATGTTGATAGTTTTGCTTTTTTATTATTGCTTTAATGCACATTCAGAAACAAAATATTTAAGCTTCCAAATAGCAAATATTGATACTCTTACAAAGTATTAATAAAGTCTTATGTTAAATGTAAAACTACAAAAGTGTAATTGTTCTCTAAAATTATTTATGCTTTTATGGCTAGAAAGTACAAAGAATTTCATTTTTCATGTAGATTAATTTCATAAAACACTATATCTTCTTTTCATTTATTCATTTCTTTCCTTTCTCCCAGTAAACACTCCCAGCTCCTTGTGAATTTACCAGGTCCTTCATGGGTTACTACATTGCTTGTACTACATTAGTTCATTAATACTAATATTAAAAAATAGAACTGTACTTTGCTAAAATGTGTCATGGTAAAATTCTACTTGCCTGCTCTTTGAGATGACCCTCAGATGTGGGGTAAAAGTCACATAATGGCATGATTTAGTGGGCTCTGGGTTATTCCAGTGTCAATGGGCTGTGGCTAGCCTATTCAGCTTCAAGGCAAGAGATGCGCAATGGCATGCTTAATGTTGAAAATCATAAAGTTCTTGAATAGACTCTCAAGGTAATAACATGGATTCCTCAAAATAATAACATTAATGTTTGTTCTATAGTTGTCATACTGAATAGTCAGTAATTGTTTGTTGCTCCATGGGAAAATTTTATTTAGAATGTTCACTTCTGGTTGGCTCTTTTACAATTGTTTTATAGATTAATAGATGTTAAGGATAAAATCTCTTCCACTGATTATTTTAGAACTAATTCCTGGTTATAAGTCATTAGCACACATCTATAAAAATAAAAAGTGTAGCATATCTAGTAGTTTGGTTTATTATGCTTAGCTCATGAGTGAAACAAGTTTAATATTGTCATACTTTAAGTTGACCACTATTATTAAAAGACCGAGCAAAATTAGAATTAACTACTATTGTATAATGCTTTAGGATTGGCAAATGTTTTTCTGTGGA
Source organism: Leptonychotes weddellii (assembly GCF_054177405.1). Classification (NCBI taxonomy): domain Eukaryota; kingdom Metazoa; phylum Chordata; class Mammalia; order Carnivora; family Phocidae; genus Leptonychotes; species Leptonychotes weddellii. Next base: position 1,490 of record NW_027715970.1, on the reverse strand, counting down.
TAGCATCCTGTGAAATATCAATCTTACAAAAATGATCAATGACTCAAACACATCAGTTATTTATCAGTGCCTTATATGTGGTTTCTCACCACTAACTTATTGGTTATTTACGACCATTATTTGTATACATTATAGGCTTAAAAACATTAAATCACTTTCCCAAAACCTTTTGCCTTATAAGTGGCAGATATAGAACTTGAACTCCAGTCTGTCTGATTTCAAAACTATGCTCTGAAACAAAATTACCAAATCACTTTATTTAATTACATTGAAAGAAGACTTCTTTGTGGAATGAGTAAATTTTAATGTTTAAGGAAGTGTAATGTGGAAGAAAAAACAGTCTGTTGCTTTAAAGGTAAGATCTCCCCAGGACTAATGAGGTTAAAAGTGAAGCAAGTTTCAACTCAGTATAAAGTAGAATATTCTAATAAGTAGTGCTTGTCAACAGTAAATCAGGTTTTTTTTTTAAATATTTTTTATTGTGGCAAAACACATAAAATTTACTACCTTAACCATTTTTAAGTATACAGTTCAGTGGTATTTAGGTACAGTCATAATGTTTTGCAACCATCACCATCTTCAATCTCTTTCATCTTGTAAAACCAAAACTTCATACCATTAAACAGTAACACCGCCATTCCCCTATTCGCCCAACCCCTAGCAACTACCATTCAACTTTCTGTCTCTATGATTTTGACTACTTTGCATATATATATGGAATCATATATGTAGAATCATATAGTTTATGCTTTTGATGACGGGCTTAGTTCACTTTGCATAATGTCCTCAAGGTTCATCCATGTTGCAGCATGGGTCAGAATTTTCTTCCTTTTTGAGACAGAATAATATTTCATTGTATGTATATTCCACATTTGTCTTAATCCATTCATCTGCTGATGGGCACTTGAGCTATTTCTGCATTTTAGCTGTTGTGAATAACATTGCAACACGAATGTGTAAATATGTCTTGGAGACCCTGTATTCAATTCTTTTGGGTGTATACCCAGAAATGGCATTTCTGGATTGTAATTGCAATTCTGTTTTTAATTTTTCGAGCCACTCTCTTAGGGGTTGTGCCCATTTTACATTCCCATCAACAGTGTACCAGTGTTCCAGTTTCTCCACATCCTTACCAACACTTGTTGTTACTTTTTTTTTTTTTTAATGTCAGACTGTGGAAGTATGCAAGCAATCTCTCAGGGAAAGAAAGAAGCAATGTACCTGGTGTGACTCAGACAATGATCCTTGAGTGGCTTTTAAAGATTTATTTATTCTAAGGGGTGAGCAGAGGGAGAGGAAGAGAGGCTCTTTTTTTAAAGATATTATTTATTTATTTGAGAGAGAGCGCACAAGCGGGGGAGGGTCAGAGGGAGAAGCAGACTCCCTGCTGAGTGGGGAGCCTGATGCGAGACTCGATCCTGGGACTCCAGGATCATGACCTGAGCCAAAGGCAGTCGCTTAACTGACTGAGTGACCCAGGCGCCCCTTGG
>NW_027715969.1:0-326 GCF_054177405.1 Leptonychotes weddellii | reverse complement strand
ATAGAAACAGAGTCTTCTAGGGGTGCCTAGATGGCTCAGTCCATTAAATGTCTGACTGTTGATTTCAGCTCAGGTCATGTCTCAGGGTCATGAGATTGAGCTGCATCAGGCTCTGTGCTGGACGTGGAGCCTGCTTAAGATTCTCTCTCCCTCTCCCTCTGACCCTCCCCACTCCTGCTTTCTGTGAAAGAAAAGAAAAGAAAAGAAAAAAAAGAAAGGAAAAGAAAGAAAGGAAGGAAGAAAGAAAAGAAAGAAGGAAGGAAGGAAGAGAGGGAGGGAGGGGAAGGAAGGAAGAGAGGGAGGGAGGGAGGGGATGGAAGGAAGGA
>NW_027715967.1:0-326 GCF_054177405.1 Leptonychotes weddellii | reverse complement strand
GCAGGAGGGAAGGGACACCCCGATCACCCGCCCAGGGAGCCAGCAGGGCCTTCCGGGGCTGTCAGAAACTCGTAACAGACAAGATTTACGAGCGCTGTTTCCACACCATGATGCAGCCATGTGGACATCTTCGTCCTGTTTAAACATTTTCAGATTGCCCAGTTTTGCAGTCTTCATTTCTCCCATGGCAACTCCGTGTGGGCGGGGGCTGGAGCTGGCCACGCTCCCCGTGGGCGGCCCGGGCCGGTGGAGACACTTGGTCGGGGGCAGAGTCGCTTCTGTTGTGTTCGCTATTGTGCTGCTCAGCTTAGTCACGGATCGGAAAC
>NW_027715966.1:0-326 GCF_054177405.1 Leptonychotes weddellii | reverse complement strand
AAAAGAAAAGAAAAGAAGGTGAGTTCCCAGGGCAGTTAGAGGACTGTGGGTAAGAGACAAGGACCTCCTCACAGAGAGCACTCTGGCCCCGATGCGAGTGCCTGTGGAGGCTGCCCCTGGGCATCATTGTTGTCAGCCTGGCCAGCAAAGCTGGGTGACCCTGCTCAGGTTGCTTTATCTCTCTTTATGTCTCAAAGAAGCCAAAGTCCTGGGTTGGGTTTTTTTTAAGACTTTATTTATTTATGAGAGAGAGAGCTAGCAAGGATGAGCGGGGAAAGGGGCAGAGGGAGAGGGAGAAGCAGACACCCTGCTGAGCAGGAAGCCCG
>NW_027715965.1:0-326 GCF_054177405.1 Leptonychotes weddellii | reverse complement strand
ATGCATGCATATCTGCTTTTTCTAAAATCCATGATCACTGATAATGGGCATGACTTCTTTTTTTATTTTTAAAGATTTTATTTATTTATTTGACAGAGAGAGACACAGCGAGAAAGGGAACACAAGCAGGGGGAGTGGGAGAGGGAGAAGCAGGCTTCCCGCGGAGTGGGGAGCCCGATGCGGGGCTTGATCCCAGGACCCTGGGATCATGACCTGAGCCGAAGGGAGACGCTTAACGACTGAGCCACCCAGGTGCCCCATGACTTCTAATATGAGTAAATGTCATATGCCTGTTCGCATTGTTTCCTCCTATGTTTTTGAATGCA
>NW_027715964.1:0-326 GCF_054177405.1 Leptonychotes weddellii | reverse complement strand
CACACAGATACCAATCTAAAATATCTCAAATCTTATAGATCAGATTATCCCTCTTCCCAGCCCATGTATTAGTCTGTCTACAACACTCCTCTTTGGAGGTCTACAAAAATTTTGCTCATAATGTAGGAAGGTTAACATAACAGAGGAAGACTGTACTTCTGTTCCCAAATATTTATGTCCCCTCTTACCTTTGCATAAATTTTCCCTACCCACTGTCAGGCTTGGCCACACAAATTGCTTTGACTGATGAAATGTGAGCAAATATAATGGTCCAATCTTCTGAACTGAGCCTTTGAATAGAACATGGTTCAGCTTGGTCCCTGGCT
>NW_027715963.1:0-326 GCF_054177405.1 Leptonychotes weddellii | reverse complement strand
AATACTGTCTGGCCTCTGGCACTGCAGGGTCACAGTGTCTCCTGCGGTCACCTCACCCCTTTGGTGGGCTTGGAGGGAAGGTTTTGGTAAATCTCCTGGAAGAAAAGGAGGGCTCCAAGGTCATGGGGAGCAGCCCGGGGTCCCCCACCCTCCCTTGTTTTCCTGGCAGGGGTTCCCGCCAAGGGGGGGAAATGACAGATCCCTGGTCTCACCCTCTTTCCACTCTGACTGTGGGAAGATTTCCCCAGCAAGCCCTGGATGAAGCTGAGCCAGGTCAGTCTGTTCTGTGTTTCTCCATCTCCCCTTGTTCCCTCCCTCCCTCGGGT
>NW_027715962.1:0-326 GCF_054177405.1 Leptonychotes weddellii | reverse complement strand
CAAACCACCATGGCTATGTAGGTAGCATATTCTGATTCACTGTCCAGGTCATGTGTCCAGCCCTGAACCAATCACCACGGCCAGGTGGGTTCTGTTTTCTGATTGACCTAGGCACCATCACCACGGCCAGGTAGATAGCATATTCTGATTAGCTATCCTGGGTCATGTGCCCATCCCTGAACCAATCACCATGGCCAGGAAGGTAGTGTATTCTGCCTGGCTGTCCTGGGTCATGTGTCCATGCCTGAACCAATCACCATAGTCAGGTATGTAGTGTATTCTGATTGGCTGTCCTGGGTCATGTGTCCATGCCTGAACCAATCACC
>NW_027715961.1:0-326 GCF_054177405.1 Leptonychotes weddellii | reverse complement strand
ATTCAAGCTGCTAGGAGGTTGATGCGTGGTGAAAGCTCTCCTCTTGGGCGTCAGTTGTGCGCTCACCTGGCCTTTCCTCTGTGCATGCTCCTGGAGCGGGGGTGGGGTGGGTTGAGGGGGGTGGGGGGTGGGGACGAGAGCGCTAGCTGCCTGTGTCTTTTCTCACAAGGACACTAATCCCATGTGATCAGAGCCCCACTCTATGACCTTATGTCACCTGATTACTTCCTTAGAGGCCCATCTCCAAATGCAGCCATACTGGGGGTTAAGGTTCCAACATAGGAATTTGTGGGGGGGGGGTGCGGGGCGGACACGAATGTTCATTC
>NW_027715960.1:0-326 GCF_054177405.1 Leptonychotes weddellii | reverse complement strand
GGCTGAGGAAGAGAGCTGAGATGCAGAATCCCACCACAGAGAGACGGGGTAGGAGAATGGAGGGGCACCTGGACAGGGCAGAGAGAAGAAAGTGCTGATAACAACGTGGGCACAAAGCTGAGACCGTTTGAGGGGAGGGGGCTGAATTTTAACTAGCGTTATCTGCATGGATATATGGTTTTCCTTAGCAGAAATCATCTCTTGCAGGTACTGAGAAGTTCAGTTATGGAATTAACCCACGTTTGGAATTTTGTCAAGGAGGCAAATGACAGATTCGGAAGGGGAGGGTTGGGGAGGAGGTAGTGGCCAAAGTAACAAAACAATAG
>NW_027715959.1:0-5604 GCF_054177405.1 Leptonychotes weddellii | reverse complement strand
TTTTTTTTAAAGATTTTATTTATTTATTTGACAGAGAGAGACACAGCGAGAGAGGGAACACAAGCAGGGGGAGTGGGAGAGGGAGAAGCAGGCTCCCCGCAGAGCAGGGAGCCCGATGCGGGACTCGATCCCAGGACCCTGGGATCATGACCTGAGCTGAAGGCAGTCACTTAACCAACTGAGCCACCCAGGCGCCCAATTTCCATTTTTATACATTACAACTATTTGGGGGGAAAACTACAGTAACTGAAACACTCATACAGTACTGGTAGGAGCGTGACCACATTGAAAATTCATTCAGCATTGTGCACTGTTGTTGTTCACGTGTAGATGTCATCCTCTAGGTCTGTACTCAACAGAATCGCACTGAAGACACATGCAGAAATGTCCACAGATCCATCATTATAACCCAAACTGGAAACAATTCTAATGTCCATCAATTCTAAAATGGGGAAGTCCCTCACCATATATTCATATATATGACATGACCTGATATGGCATGCGGTGACCTGGTTTGACATTTTGTGATATGACATGGCATGACATGGTGGGACCTGACATGCATGATGTGCTATGATGTGATATGACATGACGTGTTGTGAGCTGACATGACGTGATGCGAACTGATGGTGGATGATAAGTGATATCCTACTACAGGAAGGACAGGCAAACTACAGCTCCCCAGAACATGAAAGAATCTCAAAAACATAATGTTGAGTAAGAGAAGTCAGATGCTACAGAGTGCATATTGTTCTATTCACACAAAGCTCAAGAACAGGCTCCATGAACCTGTGCAATGAGAAGTCAGCACAGTGATTTCCTGAGCAGTGGCCAATCAGGGATGCAGAGGTGCCTGTTGGTGCTAGTCATGTTCAACTTCATGACTTGGGTGGCGGTTACATGCAGTGTTTATTTGGGGATTAGTCGTGTAATTCATCACTATAAATTATATGATCTGTTCACTTCTATTTATATTATACTTCTGGTTTTTAAAAAATATTTAATAAATGATTGAGACAGTCTGGCAAATATGGGAAAGTCTCTAAGTGGTGATGTCGCAGGAGTCCAGAAGGATCTGGATCATGATGGGCCATTTGAAGAACTTTGGTTTTGCTCTGAGAGGAATGGGGGCCATGGGAGATGGTTGAGCAGAGGAGCAGACTGCTGTGTCTCATATTTTGGAGTGACCATTCTGGCTGCTGTGAGAAAAGTATACGGTGGGATGGGGCCAGAGGACAGGAACAAGGTCAAGAGTGTGCATTTCAGATTGGGATGCACTTTGGTAAATCACTGTCTTGTCTGTAGAATCTGCTCAATTTACAATCACACTGGCACTTTCCTGCTTCATCCCTGCATGGTGGGTTTAAAGCATTGGGTATTTGTACATTTGATGGGGAAAATGGTGTATCTTAGGATAGTTGTAATTTCCATGTCTTGTATCATGGGTGAGGTGGATCTTTTCGCAATTTTGAGAGCCACTTGCAGCTCCTTCTTTCCTGTTTTCCTCCTACCTTGACATCATTCTTGCACTTTGCGCATGTCCACTAACATATCAAAAAAATTAAATGTCTGGATTTGAGCTCCAGCTGTGTATTTTACCTATGTCATAAGTTTTTAAGTTAAAAGCCCTTTCTCCTCAAGAATCATTATTAAATATGATAATAATAAAAACTTAAAATTCACATTTTCTTCCAGTATTTTTGCGATTTCTTTCTTTTCTTTTTTTTAAAGCTTAGATCATCATTCCATTTAGAATTTAGTTCGGTATACAGCATGAGAAAATAATACATTTTTTCCAAAGTCTGAGAACAGCAGAGTGTTAAGGGCACATATTGTGGACATAGATTATTTGGTTTGAATTCTGTCTCAGCCAATTACTAGCCCTATGACTCTGTGCAGTCACTACTCCATCATGACACCACTAATCTGTCTACCCAGAGTGAATAACAAGATCATCCAGGGTGAGCCACTCAGGCTCATCACCATCTTTCAAGGCTACCCATGAGTGAGCTACCTTCCAAGCTGACTCATCTATAAACCAAACCTGGGCTTTTGGATCCACCATCAGTTGCTCCCACAGCCATGGGTATGAGTTGAGAAGAGCTGATGCCATGATAGTCAGGAATCGCATGAGAATCAAGGACACCTGCTCAAACAGCTTCCTTGTGTCTAATAGCCCCACTTATGCTTGTTCCCATCAAACAACTTCATCACGTGCTGGCTGATTGCCAGCCTGTTTACATGGCCTAGTGACTCTATCAGAATGCAGGTCATGATGGGCAATTCCAGATCCACGGCCACTTGGAGCTCCAAGTGGTCAGGCATTCTGTCTCTACCAATAGTATACCACGTATTATTTTTCAGAAGGTGGTGATGGTTCACTGCAGATGAGCTAAACTTGCTTTGGAAATTCAGAGGCTTACATTTGTCACTTCAACATGGTGTTGTTCCACATAGCATCTGTTCCCACTACTGATATCTCTGACATCATATGATCTGCTGGGTCATATGGCCTGAGTCTTGGCTGTACCATAGCCTGGACCTGCTACAATGCCATTCCTCATTTGGGCTCCACCGGAATCCTTTTGTATCACTGTGTATGAGCTGAAGCAGTATTCTCAAGGATGGAACATGCTTCTCCAAAATCCAAAGAGGACTACCAAGTGGTGTGCTTTCTTCTGGTGGGGGCCAAGATGCTATAACTTGTCCTGTATTTTGGATAAGATGCCCTGACAACTGGACCCCTAAAATTTTCACTGAGGTGCATGCTCCTGAATTTGTTAAGGTTTATCTGCCACACTCTAGAATGTGTGCATTACCAGAGCCTCCAACAGTCCAGTTGCTTCTTGCTGATCAGGTCAGGGTGATGTCACAGAGAGTTGGTCAATGTAACATTCAGATGCTCCAGACCTTTTAGACCACTTCATGGCAGAGGGTGGAAGAGAACATAGCTCAGGAAGAAAATCTAAATACATGTGGTTGCCAGTTTTATGTGTACAGAACTTTCTGGTCTGCTTTCCTGATAGCGGAGGGGAAGAGCACGTCCTTACATTGACATGCTTGTGTGCCCCGCCGCCTTCATGCTAACTTGCCCTGGGCTGTCAGTGTAGCTCATACTTCATTAAGCTTGTGAGGGACTCTGTCCTCTTCCAGGATCAATCTCATTTCTCCAGAGGGCCGGAGGGTGAATTAAATGGAGACCTGGTCTAGTGGGACCACTATCCTGGCCTACTTGAGCTCCCTGAGTGTGGCACTAATCCTTCCCATTACCTCTGGGATGAGGTATTGGTTTGTATTTCCTATCTTGCCTGGGATGGGGTGGGACACAGTTTCAGAGGCTTCCATTTGGCACTCCTGCTACGATGTCTCCAAGCCTACATGCCAAAGCCACAATGTGGAGTTTGTACCATCTGCCCAGTATATCTTTCCCAAATGACAGCCTGGTGAATCTGCAGAGCTGAAGGATCCACTGCAAGCTGGACAGTGGCCTAGGTTTCATTTATTACCTGACCCATACACTCAGCTCTAACAGAGGGGTAGTTATGACCCTGCAGGTCTCCAGGTATTACCGTCAACTCTGAACCCATGTCCAACGACCCTGGAAGTGTTTGTGCATTCCCCTTTGCCTGGTCTAAAGTTACCCAAGAAAATGGCATGCATCCCTTCTTGGGGAGGCTGGGGGTATCATTGCCGTGTAGACTTGCCATGGTGTTTCAAGATCCTTCCTCCTGGAAACATGGCTTCCTCTTCAATCGTTGGGTCTTGGGTCCAAAAACTGGCTCAGGTCTCTGCACAAAGGGGTGCTGCTCTCAGTTTCCCACTCATCCATCCTTGATTTCTTCTGATGAATCAAGCAGTAGTCAGACTGGCTATCTGTCTATTTTGCCCCCAGGGGTGCTGTGTTCTATAAACCATCTTCATAATTTTGAAGGTCAGGCCTCATTGGCTGCCACTCCAACATTGCCAGTCATGATGATAATTGCATCCACCTGGCTTCTGATCTTGACGCACAGCCACCTGGCCTCTATTGCTGCAGAGTTCTGCCATCCCTGTCATTAGAGTGAGCCTAACTCCATGACAGCATCACCCATCCTTGGTCCTGGCCCACATAAGACAGCACTGCTAAGCCTTTGTGGTGCTGGTGCCTCTCTTCCTGTGCGTTTCTTCTTGCTTTGGTAAAGAGTGAATCTTCCATCTGGCGGGTGATCTGGCCATCCAGAGTACATCCATCTCAGCAGGCCTACTTCCTTGCCTTTCAATCCCTCTTTCCACAGTCTGCCATGTAATTCTGCAATTTCAGATCACTTAGCATGGCCCATTGATTTTTCCATGATCCCAGGAAACACCCCAGTAGCGATTTCACACCATCTCTTGAGGCTTTGCCAGGATGCTGAATCCCGTATCTCAAAACCGCTTCCACATCAATACACTCTCCCTTATAAAAACTTTTGTCCAGGACTCTCGCTCGAACGTTCTTCAGAATCCAGTCCTGCACGTTCTCCTGCCAGTACATGTTATCTGAATCTTATAACTCCTTATTAGACCCGGTCATTCCAGCCATGGCATAACCCTAATTATGATCTAATGGCCAGAAAAAGTGGGGGAAGTCTTATCAGGGAGCACCTTTGCATTCTCTTTAGGAGAGAGTCTTTGCTCTTAATAGGAAGAAGTGGGCAATTGTGCAGGACAAGCCTTCAGGGGAACATGGGATTTCACCAGCCCAGATGTCCAACAACCATGTGTCAGGGTTGCATTCTTTCCCAACCAGAATCCTGACCTGCCTTGGTTGGGAGCTTCACCTTGATCTTCTTTGGGATTCAGCTACTCTAAAGATTAAGTGCAGCACCTGTGTGGTATACTGAAAAATACCCCTGCTTTTCATCCCGATCCCAGAATCTCTGAACATGCTGGGCTCCATGGCAAAGGAAAATTAGGGCTGAGATGGAATTAAAGTCGCCATTCAGCTGACGTCAAAATAGGGAGATTATCTAAATGTTCTGGGTGGTCCCGATGTCATCCCTCCTGGTCCCTACCCTACCCCCATGGCATTGACCTTGGCCAGCATTGCTTTCTGCAGCAGAGGTAAGGGCCAGGGCGAACTGGCCTGGAGGTGACATCTACTGCCAGTATTTATAGCAGGGATATAAGGAACACATCTGTGTGTCCACCACACTGTGAGAAGGATGTTTACTGTTTCCCCTACAGAACCATAAGGGATTTTCTATCAATTCTTATTTAATATTGTTCACTTGTGGACACTGAGGATAAACATTTTCAGTGGTTATACAAAAGTCTTTTTATTGACCTCATCTGCAAAAAGTACATACCTGAGTAGAGTACAAGAATATCTTCAAAATACTGAGGATAAAATCACTGTCTACTTAGAATTTTGTGTCATTCAGAAGTGCAGATGCATTAAATACTTCACGTAAATACTGACAGAAAGATCTTCCCAAGAATACACTCAGATGAGGAATTCTTAATCACAGGAAACAAACTGAGTGTTGTTGGAGTGGGGGTGGGGTGGGAGGGATGGGGTGACTGGGTGATAGACACTGGGGAGGGTATGTGCTCTGGTAAGCGCTGTGAATTGTGCAAGACTGT
>NW_027715958.1:0-326 GCF_054177405.1 Leptonychotes weddellii | reverse complement strand
CATTAGCCACACCACTGCCAGGCCCCAGCAGGGTGGCCGCATTGTCTGGGGTGGGCAATGTGCCCTGCAGGCGTCAGGATCTGACCATAGTGTACTCTCATCACCTCTCCAGGGTGTGTGGGCCACATGGAAAATAAGAGAAGGAGGGAGGGATGTAGCCAATGGGAGATGCAATGAAGCATGCTCTTTTTTTTTTGTACCTTGATGAAAATATTGTGATTTTTTAAAAAAAGATTTTATTTATTTGTTTGTTTGTTTGTTTACAGCACATGAGCTGGGGGAGGGGAGGGGCAGAGGGAGAGGGGAAGAGAGAATCTCAAGCAGGC
>NW_027715957.1:0-326 GCF_054177405.1 Leptonychotes weddellii | reverse complement strand
TTAAAGAGGGCACATTCTTCATGGAGCACTGGGTGTTAATATGCAAACAATGAATCATGGAATGCTACATCAAAAACTAATGATGTAATGTATGGGGATTAACATAAGAATAAAAAAAATTAAAAATAAATAAATAAATAAAAAGAAAGGTTAATATAACAGAAAAAAAAACTAATGATGTAATGTATGGTGATTAACATAACATAATAATAAAAAAACTCAATTATTAAAAAAAAACTGCTTCAGCTTTACTTACCTAGAACTTCCCACTCAATATAATTGTTACATATTATTAATTTCTAGTGTGTTTTCATCAAGGCGATGTG
>NW_027715956.1:0-326 GCF_054177405.1 Leptonychotes weddellii | reverse complement strand
TACGTTGAATTTTTCTTTTGTTTTCAAGTCAAGGCTATGGGTGGGCCTAACTCTCAAAAGCAGGGTTGGAATTCTGGAGTGGGAGAATGAAGTCTGGCCCGGGAATAAAGAATTGGAATCCAAGAAAAGAATGATTTGTCCACCCAAACTTGGTATCAAGGAGGAGAATTTAATCTGAAAATGGGCTAGTAATTGAGGATCAAAGCATGCCCAGAATAAAGCAGAGATGAATTTTTAAACTGTGGACCTTCACCAAAAGCAAAGGAACTTAGAGGTAGCGCAGCACGGTGGTGAAGAGTTTGGTTTGAGAGCCAGAAAGCCTGAGT
>NW_027715955.1:0-326 GCF_054177405.1 Leptonychotes weddellii | reverse complement strand
TTTTTTTTTTTAAAGATTTTATTTATTTATTTGAGAGAGAGAGAATGAGAGACAGAGAGCATGAGAAGGAGGAAGGTCAGAGGGAGAAGCAGACTCCCCGCCGAGCAGGGAGCCCGATGCGGGACTCGATCCCGGGACTCCAGGATCATGACCTGAGCCGAAGGCAGTCGCTTAACCAACTGAGCCACCCAGGCGCCCTCTTTTTTTAAAAATTGTATTTATTTATTTGAAAGAGAGAGAGAGCACAAGCAGGGTGAGGGGCAGAGGGAAAGGGAAAAGCCGACTCCCCGCTGAGCGGGGAGCCCAATGCGGGGCTCGATCCCAGA
>NW_027715954.1:0-326 GCF_054177405.1 Leptonychotes weddellii | reverse complement strand
TGCCCGCCTCCTCCTGCCAGCCCAGCTGCTGCCGCCGGGCCTCCTGCGTGTCCCTGCTCTGCCGGCCCGTGGGCCCCCGCCAGGCCTGCTGCGTGCCCGCCTCGGCCCACAAGTCCTGCTGCTGACGGGGCACGTCCCCACCGGGGCCAGCTGGGCTCAGGACCCACCCAGTGACGGTGGTCCTCCCAGGCCCCCTCAGTCCAGTCCTGACCCCAGGACGGGGTCCCCCATGCGTCCACTCTCCTGACCTGACCTTGACCTCCTAGCTCCCAGGCATGCTGCCCCCGCCTCCCCCCGGGAGGTGCCTACACCCGTTCTGGTCCCCT
>NW_027715953.1:0-326 GCF_054177405.1 Leptonychotes weddellii | reverse complement strand
ACTCAAAAGCCTTACCTGAGAGTCATGAGACTTCCACTGTACCACTGATGCTCCTGTTGGGTTGCTTGATCTAAATTCTTTCTTAAAATCTAGACCCCCCCCCCAAAAAAAGTAAATTTGTGGGTTGTGAAACTCATTCAGTGTTAAGAGTGTGATTGGTAAATTTAGAGCAAAGGCTTTCCTGTTGGTAAGTGGAGTGGAAATGGGTTTGCTTTTCCCTTCCAGATAAATTTTCTTCATTTGGTTGTTTTTTTTTTTTGGTTCTATTTTTTTTTATTCTTATGTTAATCTCCATACATTACATCATTAGTTTTAGATGAAGTGTT
>NW_027715952.1:0-326 GCF_054177405.1 Leptonychotes weddellii | reverse complement strand
CCTGGGGGACGGTGCCCAGGACCCTCCCTTCTGAGCCTTGGTTCCCACATGTCCCTCCGCAAGTGGCCAGAGCAGACATGGATCAGGTGGGGCTTCCCATGGTGGACACATTTATTGACAAGAGCGGGGCTGGGCTGGGCTTCCAGCCTCCGCCTCTGGCCAGAACAAGGGAGAGCGCGCACGACGAGGGGCGCCCTGAGGGCGGCACGGGTCACTGTCCCGTGGCTCAGGAACCACGGCTGGGGCGGGCCTCACGCGCTGGGAGCGTACTGCAGCACCAGCCGGTCAAAGTCGTTCTCCTTAAACGCAGAGTGCGGATGGCAGGG
>NW_027715951.1:0-326 GCF_054177405.1 Leptonychotes weddellii | reverse complement strand
TGTTGTAGTTAGAGAGTCAGAGGAGACACTAAGGCGCACGGATGGCGTGGGAGGCCTCGCTCCAAGGGAGGCAGGTGGGCAGGGTGAGGGTGCTGGCGTTCAGGCAGCAAAAAGTGACCAGAGTTTCTCCAGCAACCCCAAATAAGCAATCCCAACCTTCAGTGGGAACTTAAAAGCAGCCTCTGGAATCCTTTGAGACTAACCACAGACCTTGCTCACTTAAATAGAAATTATTTCAAGTAAGAGGCCTAGCTAATACATACAGAGGTATCAAGATACTCAGTCTGAACCACGAATATATTTCCAGGCAGCCATATCATGCCCTT
>NW_027715950.1:0-326 GCF_054177405.1 Leptonychotes weddellii | reverse complement strand
GCACAGCGCACGGACGTGACAGCTCACAGCGGGCCGGGGACGGTCAACAGTCACAGCACGAGCAGACCCGGGACTAAGGCTGGGGGGCCGGCAGGAGTGCGGGAGGACCGGGCACGCGGGGTGGGGGCGTCCACAGGAGCCCGTGTGTGCCCGGTCAGAATGGGGCACGTAAGCCCACACAGCGCAGTGCGGGGCCCACAGACCGCAAGCCCCAAGGAGACCTCTGGCCTTCCGGTTGGGGCTCCCTGGGGAGGTCAGCCCAACCCTGCTGCGGGGGGCAGGGAGGTGCAGGCCGGGACAGACTCCCCCAGTCCCTGCGGGCTCCG
>NW_027715949.1:0-326 GCF_054177405.1 Leptonychotes weddellii | reverse complement strand
TATGCACAGGATATGAACAGGCAGTAAACTATAAACACAAATGGAACACAAATAAATATAGACGTTCAGGGGCACCTGGCTGGCTCCATCCGTGGAGCACCCAACACTTGATCTCGGGGTTGTGGGTTTGAGCCCCACGTTGGGCATAGAGATTACTTAAAGAGATAAATATAGATGCTCAACTGTGCTTATGGTTAACAAAATACAAATCAAAACAGTAAGATTTTCAGCTATCAGACTGGCAAAAACATTCTCTCCTACTAATATTGGAAATATTGAAGGGGTCTAATATTGGAGATAGAGGATAATTTGACACTACCAGAATT
>NW_027715948.1:0-5604 GCF_054177405.1 Leptonychotes weddellii | reverse complement strand
GATTAAGTTTTTGTTATGATTCTCTTTTATTTCCATTACTAGCTTTTAGAGATACCTTTTTCATATTTATCCTGGTTGGTATTCTCTGAGCTTTTTGGATTACAATTACACATGTATTACATAGTTTGTTATTGTCTCCCAGCTTTTGGATGCTCTATTCTGTTTTTTAATTTTTCCACCACTTTTCTGTGTATGTGTTTCAGTTTGGGTAGTTTCTCTTGACTTCTAAGTTCACCGATTCTTTCCTCAGCTGTGTTGAGTCTGCTGATGAATCCATCAAAAGTATTCTTTGTCTCTCTTCCTGTGTTTTTAATTTCTAGCATTTTTTATTCTTTCTTGTAGTTTCAATCTCTGTGCTGAAATTATCCTTCTGATTATACATGTTGCCCACCTTTTCTACTACAGCCTTTAGCGTATTAATCATAGTTATTTTAAATTCTCTAATAATTCCAACATCTGGGACATCTCGGATCTAAGTCTGTTATTTTGTCTCTTGCTGATATGTTTTCTTTCTTTTTCATATGTCTCAACTTTTTGTTGAAAGCTGGGCATCTTCTATAGGACAGTAGATAATTAGTCTAGAAATAGGCACACCTTATCTTTTGCTCAGCCTTTAGTATGGGAGGTTGATCAGTCAGTCTCTTTGGGAGTTGAGCTGGGTTTGGATTTTATCGCTATAGTTGTTATCATCAGTGCCCCCAGAGGCTTCAAAGTCGCCTGGCATTACCTTGTATTTAGGGTGGGGACGGGTTTGCCAGAGGGTTTTTCTCTATGCTGTTACCGCCCCTCAGCAGTAGATTAAATGCTTGCTATATTGGTGATGGTGGTCAGAGAGTGGAGACAGTACATTCTCTGTTGTTCTGATTCAGCCTCATTCTTAGGTACAGTGTCTCTGAGTCTTGAGAGTGGGTCCTTTTCAGTGATTCTGCCTCTACCCCACCTGTAGGATACCTCATTGTCTAGGGGCGCCTGGGTGGCTCAGTCGGTTAAGCGTCTGCCTCTGGCTCAGGTCATGATTCTGGGGTCCTGGGATCGAGCCCCACATTGGGCTCCCTGCTCAGCGGGGAGCCTGCTTCTCTCTCTCCTCCCTGCTCGTGTTTTCTCTCGCTATCTCTGTCTCTCTCTCAAATAAGTAAATCAAATCTTAAAAAAAAAAAAAAAAGGAACTCTCATTGTCTAGACCCAAGACAGTGCCTTGCCCCTACACCAAGGGTAGGTTTTCTTTTTCTAGTGCCTTTTCCCAGCTGCTGTGGGTCTTCATCTATGCCCTAAAAGCAACAGTGTTTTTTGCCCTTCTGATAATAGCTTAAGGCTTTTGTTCCATGGGTGAAGTAGAAAGGATCCAGGCAAGGTGTAACACTTTTCCCATAGCTGCTGCTGTTCCCTCCCCCCAGGCCTGCACCATGCACCTTTTTCAGGTTTCTCATCCTTGTCCCAATCTTTCTTAGAACTCCTGGTAAAATCTTTGAAGAAGAATGTATAAGGGGTGCAGTTACTCTGTGTCTGAAGCCCCAGGGATTCTATACTCTCACTGTAGCCTCCCTTACCTTTTCTAACAATTTGTGTAAAAATTTAACTGAAATCTTTTTACTCACTTTTATGACATCTGGTATCTCCCCCGCAGTAAGCAAGTACTCCTATCTAGTTCCTCCCTGTCTTAGATATCGTAGTAGTTAGTTGCTCTGTGACTTCAGGTGTCTGAAGGATTTGAGGGAAATTACAGTTTTGGAAATTAAATGTGTCTTTTGTTTGTTTTAAGGGTAGGAAAAAGAAATGCTGTTTTAGCTTTTCACATTCTAAGCAAAGGCTGAAATTCAGTTATACTTCTTGGTTTTTATTTTTGTAGTGGTTACTCTAGAATTTTCAGCATGCAGCTGTAAGAGCCAAACTCTAGAAATTAGGTTGTCACTTCATGTAGAGTGAAAGAAACTTATTAGTGTATTTTCATTTATCCCTCATTACTTTTTGCTACTGGTATACATTTTACTTGTACATATGTTATAAACCCCCAAATATTTTTGCTTTAAGAGTTCAATTTTTAAGAAATTTTTTTAAATGAGAAACAAAAGGGGCACCTGGGTGGCTCAGTCGTCGAGCGTCTGCCTTCGGCTCAGGTCATGATCCCAGGGTCCTGGGATCGAGCCCCACATCGGGATCCCTGCTCAGCGGGAAACCTGCTTCTCCCTCTCCCCCTGCTTGTGTTCCCTCTCTCGCTCTCTCTCTGTCAAATACATAAATAAAATCTTTTAAAATAAATAAATGAATGAATGAATGAATAAATAAATAAGAAACAAAAGTCTTTTATTTACCACATATTTATCATTTCTGTTGTTCTTCATTCCTTTATGGAGATTCTGCTTGAAGACCTTCCTTTACTGTTTCTCATAGTGTAGATCTGCTGATGATAAAGTCTCTTGGCTCTTGTCTTTAAAAGTCGTTCTCCCTCATTTTTAAAAGGTATTTTTGCTGGATATAGCAAAATCCTAGGTTGACATTTTTTTCCCTTCAGAACTTAAACATGTCACTCCATTGTCTTTTCATTTGTGTACCTTCTGATGGGAAGCTGCTGTTACTTGTTCTTCTAGATGTCATCTTTTTTTTCTGGCAGCTTTTCCACCCCCAGTTTGATTATGATCTTGGTATGATCTTGGTGTGGCTTTCTTCATATTTCTTCTGCGTAGGATTTGTTGAGATTCTAGGAACTGTGGGCTTACAGTTTTCATCAAATTTGGAAAATATTTTGCTATTATTTCTCTGGATTTTTTTTTCTGTTTACCCTACCCCTTTTCTGGGATTCCTACTACTTGTATGTTAGCCTGCTTGATATTGTCCCCCAGCTTTGTGCATTTTCTTTTCACCATTTTTTTTTTTTACTCTGTATTTCATTTTGGCTGGTTTGTATTGTTCTGTTTTTGAATATGTTCTTTTCCTTTGATATAAAATTCGAGTTCACTGATCTTTTCATCTGTAGTGTCTAACTCAGCAGGTCACGTTTTATTACTTTTTAGATTTTATTTTATTACTTTATTACTTTCATTCTACAGATATTCATCTAGTGTCTATTAGGTTACAGAAGAGAGGGATCATCTCTACCCCAAGTTTACAAAAAGCTTTCCAGAGAAATACTTGACTTGGATCTTGAAGGGTGTTATTGGCAGAGGGAATGGCATGGCTAGAGGCCTGGAATCTTTTTTTTTTTTTTTTTTTAATTTCTTTATTTATTTTAGAGAGCATACATGTTTTGGACTCGAGAGCTGGGGTGGGGCAGAGAGGGAGGGAAAGAGAGAAAGAATCCTCAGACTCCCTAATGAGTTGGGGACACGGGGCTCAGGCAGGGCTCCATCCCAGGACCCTGAGATCATGACCTGAGCTAAAATCAAGGGCCGACTGAGCCACCCAGGCGCCCCGAGGCCTAGAGTCTTGAAGGACAGCTCTTGTATTCAGAGGACTGAAGAGGTTCTCTTTTGTAGGAGCACTGGGAATAAGGTAGAAAAGGGTAGAAGAAAGAAACTGGATATAGATAGGCAAGGACTACATCAGGCCTTTTCATACTGGAAATTTAAAATTATCCTGTGAGAATGAAACACTGGAAGGTATAAAATGAGGAAATTGCTTGACCAGATTTGCATTTTAAATTATGAGTTTGGCAGCAGTATGGAAGATAAATGGAAATCTGGAAATATGATGTCATACTCAGGGAGACTAGCAAAGCAGTGTTACAAGGGAAAAACGGGTCTAGGGCGACACTCTGAATGGTTATGGGCCGGTTGGAGGAAGATGTTAAGGAACTAGAAGGTACACTATCAGTGAATATGAGTAAGAGGGAGGGTAGTCCAGCTTATCCCTAATGTTTGTAACTTGGGCGGATTATGCAGGAAGAACAGGTTCCCCCCCAACCCCAAGTTCACCTTGGGGTGGCAGAAGGAAGCTAAATAGTAGTTTATTTTGAGTGCATTTAAGGTGCCTATTGCACACTCAGATGGAATCGTCCCTGGGCAACTGGATATATAGTTCTAGAGTTCAGAAGAAAATGGTGTTGCAATTAAAGATGTAAAGATCCTCATAATTTAAGCCAAGGTCTCCAAAATGGGTATGCAAACACTCTGTTGGGCATATTATAATGAACGTGTTTGAATTTATATTTACTTTCTTTTCATCGATTCAAATTTTCTGCTTTTGAATGTTTTCTAATGTATATAATACATGTAGAACAGTAATACATATGCATAATTTAGAAATAAGTATTTATAAAAATGTGCTCAAAATATTTCCGGCAATTACTAATTTAAGCTGGTTGCCAACTGGTGGTGAGTCACCTCCGAGCATTTTCCTTACAATAATTACCTGGAGAACTTTTATTTATTTATTTTTTTAAGATTTTATTTATTTATTTGACAGAGAGAGACACAGCGAGAGAGGGAACACAAGCAGGGGGAGTGGGAGAGGGAGAAGCAGGCTTCCCGCCAAGCAGGGAGCCCGATGTGGGACTCGATCCCAGGACCCCGGGATCATGACCTGAGCCGAAGGCAGACGCTTAACGACTGAGCCACCCAGGCACCCCTTTACTTTGTACTTTCATGTTATGGAGATGGCTTCTTTCCCTAAACCTCATGAACCAACCTCTGCTGTGCTTCAGACTTTTCTGCAGCTTCCTCACCTCTCAGCCTTCTTAGAAGAGCAGTTAGGGCCTTGCTCTGGATTAGGCTTTGACTTCAGTGACTGTTGCAGCGGGTTTGATCTTCTATCTAGACCACTAAAATTTTGTTCATATCAGCAGTGAGGCTGATTCATATATTCACTGGACTGGCACTTTAATTTCCTTCAAGAACTTTTCTCTGCATTCACAACTTGGTTAACTGTGGCACAGGAGGCCTAGCTTTTGGCCTGGCTCAGCTGTCAATATGCCTTCCTCACTAAGCTTAATCATTTCTAGCTTTTGATTTAAAGTGAGAGACATGCGATTCTTCCTTTTACTTGAGCACTTAGAAGCCGTTGTAGGGCTCTTAATTTCCCCGATTTCAGTATTATTGTATCTCAGGGAATAGGGAGACCTGAGGAGAGCGAGAGAGAGAGGTAGTCTGTGAAGCAGTCAGAACACAGATTTATAAATTAAGTTTGCCATCTTGTATGGGTGCAGTTCATGGTGTCCTAAAACAATTACAATAGTACTATGAAAGCTCACTGGTCACAGATCACCATAACAAAATAAGAATAATGAGAAAGTTTGAAATAGTGCCAGAATTACCGAAGTGTGACACAGAGACACAAAGTGAACAAACACAGTTGGAAAGATAGCACCAATAGACTTGCTCGACGTAGGGTTGCCACAGACTTTCAGTTTGTAAAAAACGTAATATCTGTGAAGCACGATAAAACAAGGTATGAATACAGTATTAACTACAGTCACCATACTGTATATTACATCCTCATGACTTATTTATTTTATAACTAGAAGTTTGTACCTTTTGACCCCCTTCATCCGTTTCACCTACTCCCCACCCCTGGCAGCCACCAATCTGTTCTCTGTATCTGTGAGCTTGTTTTGGTTTTAATTCCACATATAAGTGAGATCATATAGTATGTTCTTCTCTGTCTGACTTCTTT
>NW_027715947.1:0-326 GCF_054177405.1 Leptonychotes weddellii | reverse complement strand
GGCTGCACACACACGGCGGCACACACGCAGCTCTTGCACACTCGGCTGCACACAGGCGGCTCTTGCACACGCGGCTGCACACATGCGCTCTCACACACTCGCCTGCACACAGGCGGCTCTTGCACATGCGGCTGCGCCCACGCGCTCTCACACACTTGGCTATGAACACGCGGCTCTTGCACACTCAGCTGCACACATGCACTCTCACACACTTGGCTATGAACACGTGGCTCTCACTCGGCTGCACACACGCGCTCTCACATACTTGTCTACAAACACGCGGCTCTCGCACACTCGGCTGCGCACACGCACTCTCACACACTTGG
>NW_027715946.1:0-326 GCF_054177405.1 Leptonychotes weddellii | reverse complement strand
CCCCAGAGGGGAGGGGGCTCCCTCGGACCAGGGCAGCGCCTCACCAGGGGCCACGGGGACCCCTTCCTCTCTGTGTTCTAGGGGCCCTGTGCTTTGCGGAGCTTGGTACGATGATCACCAAGTCGGGGGGCGAGTACCCTTACCTGATGGAAGCCTTCGGGCCCATCCCTGCCTACCTCTTTTCCTGGACCAGCCTGTTCGTCATAAAGCCCACATCCTTCGCCATCATCTGCCTCAGCTTCTCCGAGTATGTCTGTGCGCCCTTCTACTCAGGCTGCAAGCCCCCTGAGGTTGTCGTGAAATGCCTGGCTGCCGCTGCCATCTGT
>NW_027715945.1:0-326 GCF_054177405.1 Leptonychotes weddellii | reverse complement strand
TTTTTTTTTTTTTTCATCTTCAAGATGATTTGAATTACTTTAAAACTACTTTATAATTATCCCTGGGGACTCCCTCTTTGAGAAGGTTTTTTTTTCTTCCTTTAGATTCCATCTAGCTCTACATATTTATGTTCATAACATGGATTATTTGGGTAATAGCCTCATGCATTCCTGTGATATTTCAGGGCCTCCATTTGTGTTTGGCCCCCATTTGTTGGCTTTATGATTCTGTCAGCATGAAGAAATCACCCCTATGGACAGTATTTAATTTTTAATGCTGTGCTTCTCAAGCTGGGGTCTGTCCGCAGAGGTGTTCTTGGCTGCCT
>NW_027715944.1:0-326 GCF_054177405.1 Leptonychotes weddellii | reverse complement strand
TGATGATTTTATTCTTTAAAATTATTGAGTAATACTTTATAAATGGTTTTAAAGGATGGATTTGATCATTTCAGTTTAAAGAAAACCAAATAATATTATGATAGACAGGATTTCTAGCTGTCCTGCAACCTTGGAACACTCTAGCCATATTCGGAAATTTGGAAATTTACATCTTTCTCGCCAGAATTGTTTATTTTTTCCACCAGACTTTTCTAAAATAAATTTGTTCTAGACCTACTATCAAGGTAGAACCCAGAATTTTAAAAAAATTATATTTCCTACTTCCTTCCAGTTAGAATGTTGACTTATTATGTAGGCTCTACTCA
>NW_027715943.1:0-326 GCF_054177405.1 Leptonychotes weddellii | reverse complement strand
GGAAACGGTCAACAGTATCCCAGGTACAGAAGATCCATCACATTTCCACCGAAATGTGCTCTCAGGTGAGAGTTCCATGGTTCGTTCTGGCTACCACACCACATCTTAAGAGCTTTCTGGATAAACGTGAGAGATTCAGAAAAGGCCAGCTAGGATGGTACAGTTCGGGACATCATGTGTTGTGGGGAACAGAGAACGTAACAGGTGTTTAGTCTAAAGTAGGTGATTCAGGAAAGATGAGGAAGTTGTCCTTAAATACTGCAGCTGCTGCCTGTGGAAGCTTGGTCCTCAGTGGTGGACCCACGGTGAGGAGGCGAGGAAGGCAG
>NW_027715942.1:0-326 GCF_054177405.1 Leptonychotes weddellii | reverse complement strand
TCCACCACAGCTGCCAGAATCAATTTAAGCCAGGTTGTCAGTGGTCTGTGGGCCTCAGGTGAGGGTTTGGGGTGCACTTGACCTTCAGATGAGCACTGACCTGGGAGGTCTTCCTGTCTGATCACCTGTACAATGCCAGCACCGATGTATTACATACCTCTGGGCGATGGGGTGCTCACTACCCAGCGGCAGCCTGTGCCCCGATGGACTGCTCCGACTGAGCCCCAGCTTGCCTCCTGCCTGGCAGCCCACCTGCTTTGGCTGGGGATGGCCGGCCATCAGCTGAGCGGGTCGCTCTTGCCGCCACATTGTTCCAATATGTTCCT
>NW_027715941.1:0-326 GCF_054177405.1 Leptonychotes weddellii | reverse complement strand
TCTGGAACATCTTCCCATAGCATTATTTAACATTATATATCACATATTATAACGGATCCCTCTGAATAGGCTAGGATCTTGGAGGTAGATATTATGTCATGCATGGCATATAATAACAGCTCAATAGAAATATGCTCAATTTAAAAAATCTGGTCTTTCATTGGGGAGAGTATGTGCTATGGTGAGCGCTGTGAATTGTGTAAGACTGTTGAATCACAGACCTGTACCTCTGAAACAAATAATACATTATATGTTAAAGAAAAAAAAAGAAGAAGAAGAAGATAGCAGGAGGGGAAGAGTGAAGGGGGGGAAATCGGAGGTAGAGA
>NW_027715940.1:0-326 GCF_054177405.1 Leptonychotes weddellii | reverse complement strand
TTCTGTTTGCTATGATATCAATCTATTACCATTCTACAATAGGACCAAATAGTAGGTCACCTGGGACAGTTGTTACATGTATACTGGTATAATAAACTTAGACTTTTTTTACTGTGGTAAAATATACATAAGATTTACACTTTAACCACTTTTAAGTGTACGGTTCAGTGAATTAAGTACATTCACATTGTTGTACTACCATCACCACCAACCATCTCCAGACTTTTTTCATCATCCCTTTAGACTCGCTTTTTTCTCTTCCCATTATATCTTTTTTTAAAAATTTTTTTATTCTTATGTGAATCCCCATACATTACATCATTAGT
>NW_027715939.1:0-326 GCF_054177405.1 Leptonychotes weddellii | reverse complement strand
CTGTGACGTCTCCAGCTGGAGGCTGGAACTGGACCCTTCCCCTGAATGGGGTGGGGAGGGGGGCCTGTTGGTTTCCGCCTCTGGATTTGGGGGAGGGAGGGACCTGGGGGGGTGAGACTGTGATCAAGCATTGTCCCCTTCCCACAAAACACAGCCCCGCCCTGGCCACCCTGCGACTGTGATGTCTTAACAGTAGCTCCCCACCATGGCCGCAGTGCTCAAAGTCCTGACGTGTGCGCGTCGTCCCAGTTCCCAGGAGATGCGGCTGCTGCGGCCTCCGGGGGACACTTTGAGAACCACCGCTGCATTGCATGCCCGGTCCGGTT
>NW_027715938.1:0-326 GCF_054177405.1 Leptonychotes weddellii | reverse complement strand
GCAGCATCCTGCGTTGTGTGCCCCTCCACAGCGCTCCCAGTCCTGCCTCCAGGCCGGGGTACGTCTCTGCCCTTGGTGCTTCTAAAACTGCCAGCCGCTCCCAATTCATGTGCGTGCGACTCCGCCGCTTGGGGTTTCCACCCCCAGGGGTTGCAGTTCACTGGCACGACCCCGGCGCACCAGGTTTCCGCCTCAGAGGCTGTAGTTCGCGTGTGCACGACCGTCGCTCCATTTTCTGTCCAGGTGGGGGGGTGGGGGGTGGGGGTGGGGAGGGGGGCGCTGCAGTTCGCTTGCACGTGACCCTGCCAGTCTGGTTTTCCACCCCT
>NW_027715937.1:0-5606 GCF_054177405.1 Leptonychotes weddellii | reverse complement strand
ATGCAGCCATCAAGGAAAAATCAAAATCTTGCCATTTGCAACAACGTGGATAGAACTGGAGGGTATTATGCTGAGCGAAATAAGTCAATCAGAGAAAAACATGTATCATATGATCTCACTGATATCAGGAATTCTTAATCTCAGGAAACAAACTGAGGGTTGCTGGAGTGGTGGGGAGTGGGAGGGATGGGGTGGCTGGGTAATAGACACTGGGGAGGGTATGTGCCATGGTGAGGGCTATGAATTATGTAAGACTGATGAATCACAGACCTGTACCTCTGAAACAAATAATACATTATATGTTTAAAAAAAAAAAGAAAAGAAAGAAGATAGTAGGAAGGGTAAAATGAAGGGGGGGAAATCGGAGGGGGAGACGAACCATGAGAGACTATGGACTCTGAGAAACAACTTGAGGGTTCTAGAGGGGAGGGGGATGGGGGGATGGGTTAGCCTGGTGATGGGTATTAAAGAGGGCACGTACTGAATGGAGCACTGGGTGTTACATGCAAACAATGAATCATGGAACACTACATCAAAAACTAATGATGTAATGTATGGTGATTAACATAACATAATAAAATAAAATTAAAAAAAAATACTGTCTGCCCTTTAACTTTGGAGTTCATAAATAAAGGGATAATACAAGAAATAGTGAGTCACAAATACCTGTGCATCTGCTATGATGTCTTTTCCAGGCAGATTTAGTCCTTTCTTTGTCTTCCGAAAACACACCGTACATGTCTCTTTTTTTTAGTGCTTCTCATTTTAATTATTAAATGCCCCTCTTTCTTGTCTTGCTTAAATGTGGGACCTTAGAGTCCACAGACCACATCTTACTCTTACTCATCTTTGTATCTCAGCACAGACACACAGATGTTCACATAAATACATGCTAGGTGAGTGAGTTACTAATGTACTTTTTTCAAAATAATAGCATGCAATTAACAGAAATGAGAAAACAGGAAAAAAAAACAGGGACCCTCCTTATACAAGGTCCTTTGATGAGATCTACTAACCAATTTTTATTCATTTAAATAAATATATATTAAGCTTCAATCTTGTGCTAGGTAGTTGGAGAAATAAAAAAATCCAATTATCTTCTCTCACAGAGATTAAAATCACATAAGGGAAAAGAGAGAATCATAAATAACTGCACTAACAAGATCATAAGAGAAAAGACGCACGAATGATACCAAGAGTCCATCATAAAAGATGAGAGAATATTTACATCCTATAGGGAATACCAGAGAAAGCTCTGTGGAGAAGATAGTGCCGGTACTGTCTAAAAAGATGGTTTGGAAAAAAATATGTGGATAAAGAATAGCATGAGGAAAAGAAAGAAATATATGTATACTTTAACATTATCAGTAAAAATGAAAATGGCAAAACTTGGATGAAACTGAGATGCTTCTGATTACTATATTTAGTAATTAAAACCCAACAACTGGCCAGATACTAACTCTTCCAGTAAATATTTCTTAAAAGATCCTGGGCATCAGGCACCTTCCTGGGCATCATCAGTTCACCACCATTATGATCTGACTTCTCCTCACCTTTCCACCTCAAATGTTTCTTTTCCCAACCACACATGCCATGTCTTAGCCCTCCAACCTTCTTCCTTCCTATCACCCTCTCCCCACCTTCCTTTCATCCCTATCCAACTCATCCAACAAAACTCCACTTAGAAGTCACTTTTTTCAGGTAAATTAGTATCTCCTGCTACCTGAGATGCTCTGGGTGGGTGCCCCCTGCCCCAACCACCACCATCATCATAACCAGCACCAGCAGAACCCCCAGCACCACCACTCTCACTATGTATCACAATTAGATACCTAATCAAGCACAACACTCCTTTCTGATATCAATGATTAATGCCTGATGTATCCATAATACACCAACTGAAAGTCAATGATAAGCTGACAGCTGAGAGAACAATGTTATTATTAGCAAATGGGTTTGTTAAGGAAATTTGGTACATGGAGCCTCAAATGGTGTCTTACCAGCTCAACTTGCTGTGATGACAGCAAAAAATGTAGAGGCAGGACAATGTATTGCGTGAGGTTTCTTTATTCCCTCCCTTATTTCTTCTATTTGTAGAAATGTGTAGGAGAGGGAAGCCATCTGTAAACATCCTATCATGACTAAAAGTTTTTCTTCCAGAACTCCCACCCATAACAAATCTCAACAGACTTGGAAACAATTTTCTCCAGGCCAATCAGGTCACTGGTACTCAGTTTCTCTTTACAGCAAAGTATCCTAACGGCATTTTGTGCTTTCCTTCAAAAAGGAGCCAGAATATCTGCCTCATTTTCTCCAAACTACTTACATTTCAGCTAGTGTCAGATTATTTCTTGCTCTCATGCTTGGCTACCTCCACGTTGTTGATTTAATAAATCAAACTTACCTGAATGTCCCCAAATGTGGCCATGAAAGAGAATCTGATTTTTTTTTTTAAATAAGCACAAACTCGCCAATCATTTAGACTCCTTTGCACTTTTAGAGCTAAGTAGACATTCCCATTACCTCCCAATGTCTCCTATTAGTTCTCTCCGGTTTTATTAAAACCTTTTCTCTTTCATTAAAATAAAAAGCCTCTGAAAAACTACAGTTACAGATTTTCTGCAACCCACAATTTATGGCTGCTACTTGCAACCTTCAAAAGCTTTTAAAAATAGTATCAGCTCTATTACTCTATATTATGGTAATTGTAGTAAAGATTTAAGAGGCACTTTAAGACTTTTTAGCTCTACAGTATATCTGTTCCAATTTCTTGCTTAGGCATTTGGGAAAGAAGCCTTATTTAAAAGCTTTACCCTCTGCCCTCTGATATACAGCTTCCCTCTTAACTACAGTAACTAGACCTCACCACACAATTAGGGAAGCTAGGTCTCCAATTAGAGCTCAGCAAAACGTGGGGCAAAGCACATTTTTCCAGAAACTCATTCCATTTATATGCACCTGACAATAATCAAAATTTTTCTCTTGTGCTACGTACCTTTGACCCCTGTTACGCTTCACATCCCCTTGTTAACTCCCTACCCCTCCTTTGCTCCCATAGGAAATCAGCGAAGATAATCACAAGATTAAATAACTCCAATGCCACTGCTAAAATGTTCAAAGCCATTAATATAACAAACACCCAAGGGGCCACAGGGATTTATGTAGTATTGAAATTAAACTGACCTCACACTATCTTCGACATAGATCTGTTCTTTCTAGTTAACCTGTGTTTTTCTCTTGTTACCTAGTCTAGGATGGTTACAATTCAAAACAACCAAGGAAACAGCTAACGGAATTTCCACAACTGTGGGCATGCACAAAATTCCCAATGTGAAGCTTGCCCTGGCATTGTTCTTTGTATTCAATGCACCAAAGGATATGAGCATTTTAAATGTAATTCCTCCATACACCACATTACTAATGCATTTTTCTTGGACACACACCATATGGAAAAACCATACATTCCCTGCTCCTTCCCTTCCCTCCTTTAGGATTTCAGTAGCATCTGGACAGCACAAATCTCTAACAGTCCCCAACTCTGCAAAGGATAGAGCCAAGTCCCAGACTTTCCTTGTTCTGACAAGAACCCTCCTACTGCAGAGCCACAATCTTTTACTGTGTCAACAGTTATTAGCTGGGGAGCTTTTCACATGAACTTCCTCACAGAGCACATTTTCCTCCCAACTGCCTGCTTTCTTCCAAAGCAAAGGATAACTCTATTCTATACCCACAGTAAATAATCTTAAGTGTTTCCACTTTGTTTTGCCTTGTTCCAAGTTTCCATGTAAATTTCAGAATAGTGAAACACACAGTGATTTCTACACACTGGTATTTTATGATTTTAATTTGCTCATAAACTCTGAATTTCATTATATTTTCCCATTTGGTGCATGGGATTTTTACAGTTAACAGATGTTCACTTAATAGAGCCTCCTAGTGAGCAAATCAGTTTTTTCCCTCTGGTATTCATGTAACTTTCTAGTCCTGCAGTAGCTGTTGCTGGTGCCTGCCAAGTTATCTGGCAGTGGAAGCTCAAATGGAAAAGTGCAACAGCTCTTTGGAAATGTGTGTTCTCATTTCTTCAGTCCCACTCATTCTAACTTAACTCCTTCCTCATTAATACCATGAGAGAACGCCCACAGGAGAAAACACCAGCATCCAACACCTGACAGGTTTCACTTGCAGATGCAAAAATGTTCTGCAACCACATATATATTTTCTTAGCCTACTGCCACTGCAAATACCAAAATTTTTAATTCATCCAAGATAATACAGGAAGAGTTTTCCAAACAACTATCCTAGGCCAATCTCTCAACTTGTGAGTTGTTTGGAGTTTTTTACTCAAATACATCTCAGGACATTAAAATAAGTCAAAACACCGGATGAAGATCTCTATCTCAGGAATCCAAACATGTCTGCTTATACAAGAGTCCCTGCTAATCCATGGAAGATATGTCCTAAGACCCCTGTTGAATGCCCGAAACCCCAAAGAATACAGGCCACTCTACATACCGGTTTTTCCTACACATACATACCTATCATAAAGTTTAATTTATAAATTAAGGAATAATAAGAGATTACAACAATAATAACATAGAACAATTATAATAATATATTATAATAAAAGTTATGTGAAGATGGTCTCTTGCTCCCTTAAAATATCTTATTCTACTGTACTCACCCTTCTTGTGATATGAGATGACAAAATGCCCATATAATGAAATGAAGTGAGGTAAATGATGTGGGCATTGTGACATAGCATTAGACTATTACTGACCTTCTGACAATGCATCAGAAGGCGGATCATCTACTTCCAAACCAGATTACAGCTGACCGTGGATAACTGAAACCACAGAAAGAGAAACCACAGCTGAGGAGGGACAACTGTAGTTTCTTGCTTAACTAAAAAGGTTCTGTGAATATCTGCAAAGGCTATTATCATGGGTCCCCTTCAGGTTATAAATACAACCTAGAAGTCTGAATATCCAATGACCCACCAAGACTCCCATTTGATTCAGGATACAAAGAATGATCTCTCTTGAGAGTCCTTTTGGAATGCCAAACTATCCAATAAGTAGCAGAAGTACAGGACAAGTTTCTTTACAAAGAAATCAAAGAAGTCAACTTGCTAGAAATCCTCATGGTTATTTCTTGTTAGCAACTCCTAAGATTAGGGCTTGTGACAA
Organism: Leptonychotes weddellii; assembly: GCF_054177405.1. Taxonomy (NCBI): domain Eukaryota; kingdom Metazoa; phylum Chordata; class Mammalia; order Carnivora; family Phocidae; genus Leptonychotes; species Leptonychotes weddellii. Next base: position 420 of record NW_027715937.1, on the reverse strand, counting down.
GCGAAAGATAAGGAAAGGGTATGAGAGGAATTGGGGGATGTTATCACATCTTATTCCTTGTCTCCTGATTGATGATTTTTAAACATCTGCAATGGACTTGCTCCTCCTTGGCACCTGTCAAGAGCTATGTGGCACCTCCATACTGTTTTCCAGAGTGGCTGCACCAGGCTTGCATTCCCACCAACAGTGTAGGAGGGTTCCCCTTTCTCCACATCCTCGCCAACATCCGTCATTTCCTGCAGCCATCAAAAAAAGACAAAATCTTGCCATTTGCAATGACATGGATGGAACTAGAGGGTATTATGCTAAGCAAAATAAGTCAATCAGAGAAAGACATGTATCACATGATCTCACTGATATGAGGAATTCTTAATCTCAGGAAACAAACTGAGGGTTGCTGGAGTGGTGGGGGGTGGGAGG
>NW_027715936.1:0-326 GCF_054177405.1 Leptonychotes weddellii | reverse complement strand
ATATGCACAACACATATGCATATGCATGCGTGTGTTTCACACACAAACACACAGCACACATATATACACCTTGGAGAATCCTTAACTGATTTGTACATACTTTGTTACATTTTAATTAGACTTTAAGCTTGAATCACCCAAGAGCTTAGTACCAACAAAATTTTTGGAATGCCTATTTCCTTCTGAATATATGTGATCATTTATTCTAAATATGTAGCCTTTCTCATCCTGAATATCTATGATTTGTTAGAAGACTTTGAATCTACAATTTCTTTTTTTTTTTAAGATTTTATTCATTTATTTTTTTTTTTTAAGATTTTATTTAT
>NW_027715935.1:0-326 GCF_054177405.1 Leptonychotes weddellii | reverse complement strand
TCTTTCTCATGATTGTCTCCTCTGTTACGAGATGAATTTTGTCCCTTCAAATTTGCATGTTGAAATCCTAATCCCCAGTAGCTCCGAATGTGACTGTATTTGGAGATAGGAACTTTTATAGGTAATTAAGTTAAGCGTGGTTATTAGGATGGGCACTAATCCAATATGACTGGTGACTGGTATCCTTGTAAGGAGAGGAAAATAGGACACAGGCACACACAGAGGAAAGATCATGTGAGGGCACAGTGAGTAGGTGGCCATTTACAAGCCAAGGAGAAATGTCCTCAGAAGAAGCCAACCCTGCTGTCACCTTGATCTTGGACTTA
>NW_027715934.1:0-326 GCF_054177405.1 Leptonychotes weddellii | reverse complement strand
TGAATGCCTATAATGGGCCCAAATGGGGCTGGGGCTAGGGCATAACAGAGAAGAAAAAAGGGCTAAGTCCAGTTCCCTGTCCTCATGAAACCTACAGACTTGAAGGAAATAGGGCTATTATGTGTTAATTACGAGACTGTCATGGAGAAGCACAGAGGTCTACCCAACATTTAATGGGAGGAGTCTAACAGATGTTGGCCGGGATGCGGAGAAAGGGGAACCCTCCTACACTGTTGGTGGGAATGCAAGCTGGTGCAGCTGCTCTGTAAAACAGTATGGAGGTTCCTCAAAAAGTTGAAAGTAGAGCTACCATATGACCCAGCAAT
>NW_027715933.1:0-326 GCF_054177405.1 Leptonychotes weddellii | reverse complement strand
TCTATAGGGCTAAGTTCCTCTGCCCAGGCTGAAGCCAAAGCGGCGACTAGGAGAAGTGGGCTTTAGAAATGCTAATGCCATGCGTGAGTGACAGGCCGCGGACAATGGCGGAGGACGCTGTGAATGGGGCTGCCGGCCTGGGAGCGAGGCTCCCCACGTGGGAGCCGAGTGGGGGAGGGAGCCGGAGGGCCCCCCCCCCGCCCCGTTCCCAGCAGAGGGGATCCGAGACTGCGCTAATTGGAAGGGGCTGGAGCTGCGGGGGCAGGAAGGGGGAGGGGATTACCTGCGGGTCGGCCGCTGACGGGGGCGGGGCTCCCGGGAGGGGG
>NW_027715932.1:0-326 GCF_054177405.1 Leptonychotes weddellii | reverse complement strand
TATAGTAGAATTACTTCTTAATTAAAGATTCATTTCTTAAACAAGGCTGTAAAGCAAAATTGTTTACAATGAAAAGTCATTCAAGAAATCCATTAGGCCAAGGATACAGTACAATATACAGTATATTTATTCAATAAATCCCACACAAGCAGTTTTTCCTCCAGGGCTGGAGAATAGCTGGGTTTTTTTTTTTTTTTTTTTTTTTTTTGGTAACACAAGATTAAGTTGTGTGCTTTGTGTCTTGAGACATTTAGGTTGCAAGAAACTCCCAAAATGAGAGGCTCATGGGACTGGACATTATGTGAGGGCAGATTCATTCCTTCCAC
>NW_027715931.1:0-326 GCF_054177405.1 Leptonychotes weddellii | reverse complement strand
TCAATTTTAATCACTTTTGAAGTAATAGCTTCCATAAATGTGCATCTTTTGTAAAGTAAGAGTTCCTGTTTTGTCTTAAAACTACTTTTTCCTCTGGTTCTAGCACTTTTTGTCTTGATTCTACAGATTTTAGTCAGACACTTGAATCTCACTCAGCCTTTGGAAACTGAAGGAGTCTCATCATTTGTCTTTCCTGTATGCAATTCCTGCAATTCTTTTTATGAATGGCTTACATAATAATAGGAATATTCTTAATATTTTTTTTTTCTCCAATTTTTTTTTTATTCTTATGTTAATCCCCATACATTACATCATTAGTTCTAGAT
>NW_027715930.1:0-326 GCF_054177405.1 Leptonychotes weddellii | reverse complement strand
TTTCATGCCCATCACCCAGTTACCCCATCCCTCACCCCCCCTTCCCCTCCAGCAACCCTGTTTGTTTCCTAAGATTAGGGTTTGTCTCCTTCTCTGGTTTTGTTTTGTTTTATTTTTCCCTCCCTTGCCCTGTGATCCTCTGTCTTGTTTCTCAAATTCCTCATATCAGTGAAATCATACGATAATTGTCTTTCTCTAATTGACTTATTTCGCTTAGCATAATACCCTCTAGTTCCATCCATGTCGTTGCAAATGGCAAGGTTTCATTCTTTTTGATGGCTACATAATATTCCACTGTGTGTGTGTGTGTGTGTGTGTGTGTGTGT
>NW_027715929.1:0-326 GCF_054177405.1 Leptonychotes weddellii | reverse complement strand
ATTCTTAAAGGATGTGAGGACCTTAACATTTTTCGAGATGCTGCTCAATTTAGTTTGCTAGATTTTCATTTGAATGTGAAAATAGATGGATAAAGAAAAATAAAGCATTTTGTAAGGCTAGCAAATATATGTGTGTTGCAGTGGAATGAAGGGCTTAGACTCAGACAATCCAGATCCCTTTCCAGACTCCATACTTACTCATTCTGCGCCCTAGGACACTCAACACAATTACAACTAACAAAAGGAATTATATAATCAAACTCACAGAGTCACGGTCACATTTGCAGGGGTTAAAATAGAGTAGTGTCAGGCACAGAGAAGGCACT
>NW_027715928.1:0-326 GCF_054177405.1 Leptonychotes weddellii | reverse complement strand
CCGAGTTGCTTCCTGCAGAGTTGCCTCAGGAGTAACAGAGTGAGGTTCACCCACCGCCCCTGGGACCCCCGAGCCTGTTTCTCAGGGCTCAGAACCCGGAGCAGGGGAGGCGTGAGATTCCCTGTCGTTTACACGTCCCAGCACAGACTTTAAAGTCACACGTGGTTACACCAAGTTCTTCTCATGAGCCTTATTTGTGCGATCAGCAGTGATGTTTATCTTCTGTGGTCTTCCCACGGTGGGATGGTGGGATCTGGGAACAGGTGTTTTGTGGAAACTGTCCTTGCTGGGGGGACAGCGACGGGGGTGGCCGGGAGCCCATCGTG
>NW_027715927.1:0-326 GCF_054177405.1 Leptonychotes weddellii | reverse complement strand
TTTTTTTTCAAAATCTTTATTTTGAAACACATTATTATACTTCAATAATATCTCCGTGCCTTCAGGATCCTCCTTAACCAAGGTTTATATTTGTTAGGAGAAGTTAAAAGGTATACTATTTATTTTCAAACCTACACTTAGGTTGTGTGATGAAAAGAAAACCATCTAGGTTACCAGTGAGGGGAAAAAAAAAAAAAAAGCAAACAATATAATCAACAAGATGTGTCTAGATACTTTATTTGGCACAGTTTTTTTTTTTCTTTTCCAATTTTTTTATCCTTATGTTAATCCCCATACATTACATCATTAGTTTTAGATGAAGTGTT
>NW_027715926.1:0-5606 GCF_054177405.1 Leptonychotes weddellii | reverse complement strand
TTATCAAGTTGTCAAGGTTTAAAAAAAATACATTAGGATTTTGATGTGAGTGACACCATGTTTATAAGATGATTTGGGGGAAACTGACATCTTTACAATTTTTAGTTATCCCATCCAGAAAGGCAATATCTTGTCAACAATTCAGGTCCTATTTTATGTCCTTCAGGAAAATTTTATTTTTTATGAGGCTTATATATTCCTTTTTTAATTATTTCTAGGTATTTCATAACTTTGGTTGCTATTCTAAATATGCTTTTAAAATGACATAACTGGTTGTTTATTGTAAAAAAAGAAAGCTAACTTGTATCATATCTGGCTACCTATAATATTCTTTTGGTAGTAATAGTTTTAGTAATTTTTCAATTAATCCTCTTGGAAATTTTAGGTATGTGAGTATAATATCATTAAATTCTAATCACTTTATTGTTTCCTGTCCAATATATGCCTCATTTTTTTTTCTTATTGCCATGTTCAAAAACTTCAAAATAATATTGAATGGTACAATAAGTCAAATAAAAATGAAATTTCATAAATATGTATGATGCTCCACCAATGCATTGTAACATTAACATATTATATTATGTTATATTATATTATGTTATATATTAACATATAATATTCTGTGGTTTAATGAGATGAATGAGTGCTGGACTAGTTCATCCAAATGCGTTCAGGTGGCACCACACACTGCTTGAGTTGGGGTTCTTTCCCTGCACTAAGTCTGTAAGTGTTGAGGGTTAAGTGTCCAAAGTTTAAAAAAGAAATAAAAATGATCAGGGTATTTTCTCCCCAAGTCTAAAATTGGATGAGGTGAAGGGTGACATATATGTTAATAAATCAGCCTAGGTCCTTGTGTCCTTGAGTGATAATCTACTACACACAAACACCTTTTATATCCCTTTTATATTAATTTTTCTATTATAAAATCTGCACTAATAGTCCTCCTCCTTGTTCCCACAGACTAATTCTGTGCCACTTTCTCAGCGTTAAATCCACTAAAATCTTCCAATAGCAAATTCACTTCTTCCCAATCCCCATCAGTCCTATGTCCATCATTCTATAAGCAGGAAATGTATAGAAAGTATTATAGCCAACACTGACTAGATTTTTTGAAGTCACAGTCTCACTCATATTTCTCAGCATCTCCCTCATAAGTGCCAGGTTCAAGGTTTGATTCCTGGAGAGTGAGGTCTTTGGGCATAGGTAGCTCAAAACCTCATATTCTCCATGTATCCCTTTATTTCTGTCCCTTCTCATAGGTTCTATGTTTATAGGAATATTTCTATAACATTTCTGCTGAGATGCTCTCCTGCCTTTGTTTTAGTCACTTATCATATTATCACGTTGGTAGCACTCATCCATTGTTTTGATTGTAGAGCCTGTTGCTGGTGGCATTACAAACTCTTTGGACATCATGGATGTTTGGCTTGGTTCCTCTTGTAAATTAGCACCTTTAGACATTACTTCTCTCTCTTCTCTCTCTCTCTTTTATTTCTCCCTTCTCTTCAATGACTGTTTCTTTTCATAGGACCAGCCAGAGTTTCCTTCCCTTTGGTCTTAAGATACTGAGAATACACTATGTCTATACCTTTATTAGCCAAACCTAAAAGGACCACCATAATTCTGGTTCTTCCAAATTTACAGCACACACACACATAGGCAGCATACATATTGAAGAGCCACTCCTGCCATATCAGCATTCTAAGTATAAGAAATTTCATTTGTATGTTAGATTATTCTGTGTACCACAAAACTTTGTAGCTAAAACAGTAATCATTTTCTTTAGCTCATAATTCTGTGGGTCAGTTGGATGGCTCTTCTGGTCTGGGCCAAGGCTGTGGTGCTCTTGCCGATGGGTGGTTATCAGTTACTGAATTGACTGGAGGATGGGGTACCTCCATCCTCTACCATATGGCCTCCCATCCTCCAACAGGTTAACTTGGAGTCATTCACACAGTGGTCTCTCAGTTCTAAGTACAAGAGCACAAGTCTTGAAGTGTACGTGCTTTTTAAGCTTGCATCATGTTTTCTAATATCCACTGGCCAAAGAAAGTCACATGGCCAATGCAGAATCAAGGGGTAGGAAAACAGATTCCACCTCCTGATGAGAGAATTCACAGCATCACATCTCAATGGTATGGATCATAAGAGGGCAAGCATTTGGAGCCATTTTTGTCATCTATAATTGGCAACTGACTTTTATTTTTTCCCTGAAAAGGTAGTCCAAATACAAGAAAGGAGGAAAATTCACAATCTATAAACACAATGTGAAAGGTAGTTTGCTAGGCTCTGAATTAAATGCATGCAAAAGATTCTTATAAAGTTGGCATTATTAATGCCACAATGAGAAGACTGAAGTAGCCCTTCAGGAAATACTTAACTGAGCAAGGATTTACACATAGGTCTTCCTGACTTCAAATTCCAGGCTTTTCCTACAATGAATACAATGTTCTCTGTATATTAGGTAAAGGCAAGATTTTTTTTTTTAGTATGTCCCGGAGGATTCCAATCCTAGTTGTATTTATCTCACTCAAAGCTGGGAACTACTCTCTGGTTATTTTCCTTTTTGTAGTTCTATGAGTTACAGTGAAGATGAAAACTCACAAATTTCCACTGTGAATGGAACTACATTAAGGGTTTATTGTAAATTAGAGTGAGCAGACATATTTTGACCCAAATTATAGATATGTGTTCCCAGGACCACGAATTACAGGCAATTTGCTCACATTATAGTAATAAAGCTATATGCTTGGTGAGCACATAAATCACTGATAATGATGTGTAAAGCATGGTGTTTACAAATAAAGGGGTGTTGTTGCATGACGGATTTTGTTCTTGATATCCTTCTTTTGTTCGCTGATTTGGCCATCCTCTTTGGGCAACAGGCTTTGAGCAGGGAGGAAAAAAAAAAAAAGCAGAATATCACATGCAAATATGATCCCACAGATAGAAGCCAATGTATGTTAATAGAGAGCATGACTTCAAAGTCTAAATATTGTAACAAGAGTGTGCCTTGTGTCAGTCTTCTGTGGGTATTTAGCACAACTTCATCTTATATACTACCATTATGAAGTGGGTTTTTTTATTATTATTGATATGACAGCAAATATTTATCTGATACCTTCCATGCGCTTTTTCAAGTTGCCATAAGGTGTCATGACATTTTCACCCTAAACCAGAAAGCTTATTTTTTACAATTACAATTTTAGCAAAATCAAAAATAGCCTGTCTTCTCAATTACCTAAGTGAAAAGGATAGATAACAAACTAACAGATGATAATACATTAATTAAAAAAAAAAGAAGGTATGCAGTGATATAAAATGGGCATTGAACTCCTAAAATAAAATATGTATTTATTACACAACCTGGGATTTTTGAGAGGTCCCCTGTCGCTCCCCAAAGGCAGATACTTTAAGATTTTGACTCAAACATTGGTGGGTGTGAGTCCCCATTTATCTGATCCATGTTGATGATCAGACAGGGAAACTACATGCAGGAGTCCTGAACTAATCATTTCTATAGGAAAGAATGGGAAGGAACATTGAACAGCTTCTGGGAATAATATATCTTCTGACAAACTATGTCACACATAAGTAATTAGTTATTCCAAAGATATACATGAGGATTGTAGATTAAAGAGCCCCCCTATAATGGGAGAACAGAGCTACAGTTACCTTCTGGGTCTATATTCTTTGGGGATTAAATGCCAGAGGAAACTGATATGCAATGAAAGTGGTACTACTGGACACTAAGAATCTAACAGCTAAAGAGATTAATATTTCTCCCTTCTAGGAACAACGTTTAGTTCTTTGGTTAGCCAGGAAGATCTTGACATTTTAATGGGATGGGGAAAATAATTTTCCTATTGTGTTTGTCCCTACTGAATGGGAGTAGAGGCTCAGCTTGAATAAGAAGAGCAAGCTAATCTTCAGTCATGGGTACAGCATTTAAATAGGATGTCCTTTATTAACCAAAGTAAAATGAAGTTGAATAGTACTGAGTATGGTTGACAAAATGAAAGTTTGTCTCAGACAAGATAATCTAGGTGCACATGCTAAAAAAAAAATTGATATAAATAAAATTGCTGTCTGAAATTAAAAGAAAATAAAAGAAGAAAAAGTATCATTTACTTAAGCAATTTAACTCAAGTATCTGGGAAATATCTCCCCAATTTAGAGGTAACTACAGTCACAGTAAGAGACCGATCACAGACTCAGATAGGATGACTTGTGGAGTTTAACACAGGTAGTATTTACTGAGGTCTGAGTAGGACTTAAGGAACCTACAAAGGATAACAAATTGTTCTAGAACTAGTACCACTTAGCCATTGCCATCCATAAGTCTAACCAGCGAGAAGAGGGAACAGTTACTTGAGTAAAGACAAAATAAGCTGCATGGAGAGGACTTTTTGTTTAGGAAGCAATGGCGTCATGGGGACATGAACATAAATACTCTGATTTCTCATACTCCTCCTTACCTCCAATCTCTCTTCAGTGCCTCCTATTGTCTGAACCCAGCTGGAAGCCAGAAAGCCAGGGAGTCTCATTGATTTATCACATAAGAGTCAGTATCTCAATCCCAAAAGATTTACAAGAAGTGGAAAGTGGGTCTAGAGTGAGAAATACAAACTATCTGGCATTCAGCTTTAATTCTGCCATGACAGTCACATGGCAGGCGCTACTGAGTTCAGTCAAGTACTCTCACTTCTCCAGACCCTCTTACACTTCTTGGCTCCAGACAATGAATTCTGAGTACACTTTCCTTTTGCTTTCTTCATGTCTCCCATCACTGCATCATAAAAGACAAACTACCTTTTGTTATCTACCTGGCTGCCTTTTTATCTTCTTGACACCCAATTCCGGGGCAACATTTTTAACAAAAAGACCTTGACTTTTTGAAAGATGATGTTTGCCGTCCTCTATCTTCAGGATCCCTTGGGCCATGGCTCTAGAGGTCTATCCCATCACAATACGGTCTGTCGAGTGTATTGCCCTATTTTGGATATTGCTCTTTGCTCTCTACTTGTTTAGGATGAAGAGCCAGCATATTCCAGAGCCTGGGGAGACTGTGCCAGGAGACCCATCTTGTAGCTTTAGTAGGCCTATTGTTAATTGCCTTGTGACTGTTCCAATTTATTCCAACTCTGTGAACTTGATTTTTTAAATCTTTGAAATGGGCATAATAATACCTACTTTATTTCCCTTGCATAGAAAAAATAAAGTACTTTGTGCAAAGTTCCTTTAGAAACCATAGTTAAATGTAAAATATAAACAGGCATCTTCGGTTATTTTTTACAGCAAGCAGGAATAATTACTGCAAACCAGTTAACCATGGATCATTCATAAAATCATAACATGTTGCTATTGAGTGGGTCAACTTTAACTGTCCTTTTCAGAATAACCATCTCTCCTCATGTAAAATGTCATAGGACCTGACTCCATCTGTTTATTATTTTCTTTAATTTTTTTTATTGTTATGTTAATCCCCATACATTACATCATTAGTTTTAGATGTAGTGTTCCATGATTCATTGTTTGTGCATAACACCCAGTGCTCCATGCAGAACGTGCCCTCCTCAATACCCATCACCAGGCCAACCCATCCT
>NW_027715925.1:0-326 GCF_054177405.1 Leptonychotes weddellii | reverse complement strand
GACTGCCTTCAGCTCAGGTCATGATCCCAGGGTCCTGGGATCGAGTCCCGCATTGGGCTCCCTGCTCTGCGGGGAGCCTGCTTCTCCCTCTCCCACTCCCCCTGCTTGTGTTCCCTCTCTCGCTGTGTCTCTGTCAAATAAATAAATAAAATCTTTAAAAAAAAAAAAAATTCTACCTTATGATCTGGTGTTTTAAAATAAACTGTTCTGAGATACCTAGTACATATGTGGATTAAACACCCAATATATGTTAACATTTGTAAATTCCAACACCAATCGTATCAGTGATAGAAACCTAAATTTCCAGGTGCCAGAAAAATCTGCTG
>NW_027715924.1:0-326 GCF_054177405.1 Leptonychotes weddellii | reverse complement strand
TTATTTGTTTGGATTCCCATGGAAACTCAAAGTCCTTGAACACAGCTACGATATGTTTTTGTCCTTTTCTGCCAGCTGGCTAGTACAGTATTTAACATATAACAAATATACAATAATTATTTGTTGAAATGAAATTCATAAACAATGTATGGTATAGATTAAATGTATGTGTGCCAGATTAAGAAAAAAAAGTTTTACTGTTTGTTAAATATTTACTCTAATTACCAGACATTGTTGATAACATGGTGAACATGATAAAACTCCTGTCATCCTAGAACTCTAGTTTAGTGTAGTTCCTTTTTCTTTTCTCCATAAATCTTACTTAA
>NW_027715923.1:0-326 GCF_054177405.1 Leptonychotes weddellii | reverse complement strand
GTGCAGGGGGAAGCGGGCAATGCCCACACCACGATTACTGACCCCTCAGTCTATCACAGACCCCAAGCTTTGTGCCCACCGTCCTTACTCCAGAGTCCTCAGAGCCACCCTGTTCCCCCCCAGGCACATGAGAAAGAACGCAGAGAGGTCGAGTGACCGGCCCAAGGTCACACCGCCCGCACCTGGCAAAGCCCAGGCAGACCCAGGTCTGTGTGGACGCAAAGCCGGGGCATTTCCCCCGTGAAACAAAGACTTGCTTCTTCTTGAGGGAGGCAGCTCCACTCTGGGACCCTGACCTTGGGAGTCCCACACCCCAGGGCTCAGAC
>NW_027715922.1:0-326 GCF_054177405.1 Leptonychotes weddellii | reverse complement strand
GAAGCAGGCTCCCCACTGAGCAGGGAGCCCGATGTGGGGCTCGATCCCAGGACTCTGGGTTCATGACCTGAGCCGAAGTCAGACGCTTAATGACTGAGCCACCCAGGTGCCCCTCGTGGCTGTTAGGTGGAGACTTCGGTGCAAGACCCTTGAGACAAGGCCCTGGCGTCTGGCTGCAGGCACACTGTCCCTTTAGCTTCCCCCCTCTCTGCTGGCAAGCCCACATACTGTGCCCCTCGGAGGCCTGCTCAGGGCACACGCTTCTGGCCCGCAGCCTGGGTCTGCCCACCGCCCCAGGCCCAAACGGGGCGTTCAAGTCTTTGGCT
>NW_027715921.1:0-326 GCF_054177405.1 Leptonychotes weddellii | reverse complement strand
AGTTTTCTCCTATGGGTCCCAGACAAGCTAACTTGTGCAGAACAGAAAAAGACTGGGCAAAAAGAGGCAGAAGTCCCTTTCTATGATATCTGGGCACTGGAACTCTACCTCACTAGAAAGAAGAAGCGTGGTTAGTCTCCTCCGGAGGACTGAATCACAAGTTCATTCTCCTGTGTTCCTCCTCTAGTGTGCCAACCTGCAGTCCGCCATCGCTGATGCTGAGCAGCGCGGGGAGATGGCCCTCAAGGATGCCAAGAACAAGCTGGCTGAGATGGAGGACGCCCTGCAGAAGGCCAAGCAGGACATGGCCCGGCTGCTGAAGGAGT
>NW_027715920.1:0-326 GCF_054177405.1 Leptonychotes weddellii | reverse complement strand
GTATTTGGAAATACAATCTTGGCAGATGATCAAGTTAAGATGAGGCCATTAGGGCACTCCTTAATCCAAAAAGGGGAATTTGGCTATAGAGACAGACAGACACAGAGAAAAGGGAGAACACCATGTGAAGATGAAAGCAGAGATCTACGAGTCAGTCAGAGAACACCACAGACTGTCAAAAAACCACCAGAAAGTAGGATGGAGTCACAGAAAGATTTCCCCTCTCAGCCCTCAGAGGAAACCTACGCTCAGACACCTTGATCTTGAACTTCTATCCTCCAGAAACTGGGAGACGCTGCGTCGTTTGAGTTGCCCGGCTTGTGGTC
>NW_027715919.1:0-326 GCF_054177405.1 Leptonychotes weddellii | reverse complement strand
CATAGAAAGGAAAGGCTTTTCCATATGCATAGGACTGTAAAATACAGTGTTAGCAATTCATTTCATGTGTACGGATGCTATTTCCTGAATATTTTCAACTTCACCAAGGAACCAAAAATAAAACCTCTCTTTATAACTATTTATAAATGCTTATAAGCATTTATTTTAATTTTATTCAATGTAGGAATAAATCTCACCTGTCAGTCGTTGGTATAAGAAATCATAATCTCTTACAAATATAGCAAATTATCTTTCAAACAATCTCCTAATTTTATTTATTTATTTATTTATTTATTTATTTATTTATTTATTTTTAAGATTTTATT
>NW_027715918.1:0-326 GCF_054177405.1 Leptonychotes weddellii | reverse complement strand
TGTGCAATTTTCCCCAGGAAAAATGTTTCATAAGAGAGTACTAGATTATGAGTTAAGTGACCAAGAGGGAAGGGGATCTTAGCCACAATTCTGTCTTTAATGAAATTGGCAGCCTTTGGCAAAATGTTTAATTTTCCTATGCTTCATCTTTACAAGGAGGTGAGAGGTAGATTGGAGGAGCAGTCTGGAAAATAAATCAGAAATTGTATAAAGTCTCCTTTAATTCTGATAATTCTATGGTATGAAATGCAGTAGTATTGATTTACAGCATTATTGATTTATCAAATTCATAGTCACAGAGCACACAGAATTATTAAAAGACATGG
>NW_027715917.1:0-326 GCF_054177405.1 Leptonychotes weddellii | reverse complement strand
TGAAAATTTGCTTTGTATTAAAAGAAAAGCTAAACAGATAATCCTTGATGAAAAGCCAAAGTAATATAAAGTATTACGTTTTTCAAAATTGATTTACAGGTTCAAGTCAACTATAATAAAAAAACCCCACATATTTGAGACTTGGGAGAAAAAGGATATCTGGAAAAATAAAGCAGAGTTCTGAAAACTTGGGAAAGAATAATATGGAGAGAGTGGTTCTTTGAGCTACAGAATATATAAAACCACAATACTTAAAAGCATTATGAAGGGGGGGTGGGGTGGGAGGGATGGGCTGACTGGGTGATAGACACTGGGGAGGGTATGTG
>NW_027715916.1:0-326 GCF_054177405.1 Leptonychotes weddellii | reverse complement strand
GAGAGACATAGCGAGAGTAGGAACACAAGCAGGGGGAGTGGGAGAGGGAGAAGCAGGCTTCCCGCAGAGCAGGGAGCCCCATGCGGGACTCGATCCCAGGACCCTGGGATCATGACCTGAGCCGAAGGCAGACGCTCAACGACTGAGCCACCCAGGCGCCCCAAGAAACAAAATCTTAAAAAAAAAAAAAGATTGCTGGCACAGGTGAGCGATGCTCCAAGCCAGAGCAATGCTAGAGCCACGGCTCAGAAGTTGGAGACGACACGTCATGAAGACACAGCCAGCAGGAGGAGCCTCTAGGCAACTAGGGGAGAACAGAGAGGGGG
>NW_027715915.1:0-5607 GCF_054177405.1 Leptonychotes weddellii | reverse complement strand
CAGGGAGAGAAAGAGAAAGTAAATATGAAAAGTTGAGGGAAATTGTGGCGGTAAGGACCAGACGAGGAGGAGTGAGTGGGAAAGGGAGAAGATGAGAGAGACAGATGGACATTGGCTCCAGGATCACGTGGGCCTGGAGCCCCTTGCCACAGTGCTAGGAAGCTAGCGGGGCTCCTTTGCGACTTCATGCAGTTCTTCCAAGGTTTCTCATTTGTCAGGAGTGGGAGCCCTGCCTCTCACAGTCCCAGACGTGTGATCCATGCGCACCTGGGGTGCATCCTGCGGCGCATCCAGCAGAGGAGGCTCTGTTCACACTGGCATCCTGGCAGGTGGAATCTCAAGCCACCATGGTTGATGATTTGGGGACTGAATAGAGGACGTTATTTGGAGACGAGCCATTCTATGATACTCGTCACCACCAAGAGAAACCTTTCCCGCAAACCTAGTTCAGAAAATGTGAGTTATTGGAAGGTACCAAGAATGGGTTTTCCCAGAGAAAAACAGGGAAGATGGTACCAGCCTAATCACATTTGACTCTCAGCCCCCATTTCTTTGGCAGGAAACACCAATTAGGTTTCTCCTTAGCCCTTGCCCCAATTAAGCTTTGTGTTTAGGTAGACATGATGGTTGAAGTCTGGGCGTGAGTGCATATGGACGCTGACATCAGCAGAGATGTAAAAATATGCATGTGAACAGCTTGCTTTTCTACATGTTATCTTCTGTTTGCTTTCTCATGCTATAGATTGGCTTCAGACTGGAGGTGGGATGTCAGAGCAAGTCATTATTCTTTAGGGACAAGAGCAAGTGCAAATGTCAAAGCAAAAGTGCAGTATTTCAACATGCCTCAGAAAGAAACCACGTCAAACTGGACTTACTAATGAATGCCCAAATAGAATGCATTACATAAATCTAACACACTATCATTTTTCTGAAGAAAAAGAATAGTTGGTGTTTCAGACTGTGTCAGTCCTTGAGACTACATTTTTCAAGAAGAGCTGGATTGAATAAAAAAGGTTTGTGGTCTTATGGATAGGGTTCCTGTAACTAGAATAGAGTGATTTTTTTGTGTGCGTGTGATTTATCATTGACTTGCACATGGTAATGTTTAAATAGTCAATTTCAAATTGTCCCCAAGTCAGGAGTTCTCCCACTGACTCATTTATTCCTGTGACAAACAGTTTCTAACGACCTTAGAATGCCAGCGGAGTGCTAGGAGTAAAGAAAACAGAAATAATTAATGCACAGTCCCTACTTTAGTGTGCGTATACAGCAGTGTGAGATTCTGAGCTATCACCGGAATATTCCCACAGTACTTACACATCCCTTGACTGTCTCCAAAAAGCAAGGACTGCCCTACATACCATAGTCTGTGGTCTTCATTCCTGTTCACTCAAAACATGACCGGCAGAGATATCTTACTGTACACATGCCCTATTGTTCATTACATTTTCTTCATTCTTTCCGAAATAGCTCTTGGACTTCTCCTCTCCTGTGCACAGGTACCATCCCTTCCATCTTTGACAGCCACTACCCCCTTGTTCTTATTGTAGACCCAGGCTCCTAACACACTTTACTCCCCCACACTCAACAGACCCATCTTTTTTGTTCTTAGTTTAGTTTCTTCTTGGTTTATAAAGGAAGACATTTTCTGTGGAGTAATTGGGAAAGGTTTAGAAAAGCAAAACCCATTAGCAGTTCTACCACTCAGGGTTAATCTTGATAATAATTCATCCTATTCCCTACATTTTTGTCTTTGGTGTATACATTTCCCTCCAAAATTGGGATGATGGAGGGTGAAGCTCTCAGGACACTCTTTTTAAAGTAGATCAAAATAATCTTCGTATTGTTAGTATTCTTCTGAAACATCATATGTAAGTTGGAATAGCATTCTGGTTTATGGATAGCCTGTAATTGATTGAACTAATTCCCGAAGTTGTGTCTTTTGTTTGTTTGTTTTTTAGAATTTTCCAAAATTTTCACTACCATTAAATGTGTAAGAAGCATCTACATCTTATATCAACTTACTATTTAGGATAAAGTCCAAGTAATTGAATTACTGAGTAAAATTATATGAAATCATGCCACCATTGGATTTTATCTCCTTTTTCATCTTTGCCAAGAACAAGAGCAAAATATATCTTTTGTTTATAGTTGCACTTTCCTAGTTAATAGCGATGGTGCTCATAGGCCATCAGTCATCTGAATGTCTTTTCTAAATGTGAACAATCCATTTATGTCCTTTGCTCGTTTTTGAAAACTTCCCTGATTGTCTTGTGTTTATTGATTTGTAGAGATCTTTACATAAAAGAGAATCATGGTGTTTCTTCCATTATAAATATGGTTCCTACTCTTCATTTTCCTATTATTTGTATTGTTTTAGATATACAGAAGAATTAGATTATAATGTCTATTACTAAATATTAAAAGGAAGTACATATTCAAGCCAGAGAACTGAGAAAGAAGTGGAAAAGCAGAAAGGCAGAAAAACCAACCAGAGCTAAGCAATTTTGTCTTTGTGTTCAATATTTTTCTCCTGTCTTATGGAAAACAGTACTATACTGAATATACATTTCTATAGCTTTTTTCACATATATATTTCACAATTTTATTATGATAGCAAATAACCTGTTACAATAATTTTTTATAACTGAGTAGGATATTCTACATGGATCTTCATCTCGCCAATATGAGCCCAGTAATTGCCAAGCACTGTGCTAGCTCTGTGGGTATAATATCCACCATTCTCTGTGGTCTGGACATGGAGTTTCAGGAGAGCTAGGTATGGAGAAGGAGACATACAGACTGTGGAGGAGATGTATAAAAGGCCAACTGAAATTTTCTTGGGAGTCATAGAAAGGTATCTGGAGGAGGTATATTAGTCAGGGTTCCCCAGAGAAACATAATAATAGTAACTACAGATATAGATACAGATGTAGATTTATTATAAGGACTTGGCCCACATTTATGGAGACTGGCAAGTCTCAAGATCTGCCGTTGACAAGCTGGAGATCCAGGAGAGGTGATGGTGTAGTTCCAATCTGACCATGCACAGGCTCTAGACCCAGGAAGAGCTGACATTTAAGTTCCAGGCTGAAGGCAGGATAAAACAAATTTCCCATCTGGAAGGCGGTCAGGCTGGAGGAACTTCCTCTGAGAACAAAATCAGCATTTCTATTCTACCCAGGCCTTCAATTGGTTGTTGAGTCCCACCCACAGTAGGGAGAGCAATCTGCTTTACTTGGTCTATCAATTTAAACGCTAATCTCATTCAGAGAGTCTGTCACAGAGATTCCTGGTATAATGTTTGATCAAATATATGGGCACCCCGTGGCCCAGTCAAGCTGATGCATAAAATTAACCATCACAGGAAGTGACTGGTGTTTCCCCAGGAGGCTGAAGTACAAACACTGAACAGACCAGGGAGGTGCAACTGTGCACGAAGGTGTGTGTTGGGGGGGACTCTACTCTGTGTATCCAAGGGCCTGAAGGAAAACCGGGTGCCTCATCAGTGAGGGAAAGAAGGCATGAGGTGAGGAGGGAGACACGGACAGGTGCTTGGTCCTGGAAAGGTTCCAGGGCATGGTGATGAGGTTGGATTTTCTCCAAATACAGTGGATAGTGTTAGGAGTATTTGAAGCAGGGACGTGATGTGATGTGGCTGTTATATTTGAGCAGTCACTCTGACTCCTCTGAGGAGAATGGATAGGTGGAGATGAACAGAGCAGAAATGGGGAGGCCAGTGAGGAGGCTTATGCTGGGATGGTGGTGAATTTTGAGTGTTAGGAGGGCAGGGGAAGACCTGTGTGAGGGATTCCAGGGGTTTTCAGGACCAGGCATTTGACTGGCTGCAGCAGGTAAGATGGAAGACAGAGTCAGTGGTGGCTCTGGAGTTTCTTCTGTGAGAATCTAAGACATTGACGGTGGCCAGGGCTGAGGTGCAAGCACCAGGGTGTACAGCTTGGGGAGGAGCTGAGGAGTTCATCCTGGGATGTGTGCCTGTGGAACACCCAAGTAGAGATAAGCAGGCAGTGAGGCTATAGGCAGGGAACTCAAAGAAAAGGTCTGGTCTAAAGACATCAATTTGTAACTGAGGATGGCTTCCATTCAGTGGGCACTTGATCAGTGCAAGGCACTAGCCCCCGACCTCATCGTGGATTATCTCATTTTTATCCTCACCCCAAGCCTGGGAGACAGGCATAGTTATTGTCCCATTTTATGAGTGAAGGCACTGAGGCACAGAGAGGTTAAGTAATAAGTTGAAGGTCATGATAAGTGCAGAGAAGAGTATTGAACCTGGACAGTCTGTCTCCCATGGCCTGGCACAAGACCACCGTGCTGTCCTGGCTCTTCTCACTAGCACTGAGTAACTTAATATAGTGGGTCTCAAACATTCATGTGTGTCATAGTCTCCTGGAGGACTTGTTAGAATCCGGATTGCTTGGCCTCACCCCCAGAGTTTTTGATTCAATAGATCTAAAGCAGGAACCCAAGATTTTGCATTTCTAACAAGTTCCCACATGATGCTGATGATGCTGGTCTGGGGCCTCACTTTAAGAAGCCGCCGGTATGGAAAAAAGAACAGGGAAAGGAGGAAGGAACGCCAACATTTAATAAGAAGATAAAGGAGAAGCAGCAAGGGAAGGGCACTGGCAGTAACTGGCTCAGGAAGCAGAATGTCTCCGGAAAGAAGGAGCCATTTTTGTAGAATGCTGCTGGGGTATCAGGTGAGCTAAGGATCAAAGAACGTACCTGAATTTAGTGACAGAGGCCATTGGTGACTTTGTGAGTTCATTAGGACTTAGGGATCAAATCAGATTTGAGGAAGTGGTGAGGAGTTTAAGGAACTCTTTTGGGAAGAGATTTTATTCGAGCTAGCCTATCATTAAATTTTATGTTATTTCCAATTTTCTTCTTATTACACCATTTCAGAGAGCATTGTTATACATGCATCAATGCAGACGTGTATGATTCTTTCAGATAAATTCCTAGATATAGAGTTGCTGAGTGAAAAATTATCCATATTTTTGAAGTTTTAGCTATAGCTATAGACTGTAGAGGGTTGGTCTGCCCTCTAAAACTGGCTGTACCACTAGTCAAGGGAGTTCTTTATTGACCTGCCCCCTCACCAATACCTGGCATTATTTTTCATTTTAATCCGTAACAATATCCTATGTCAGAAATCTTACTGTTTTAATTTTTAAATCTTTGATACTTGAGTGGAACAGTTTTTCATGTTTTCTGGATAGCTGTATTTTTTCTTTCCTAAGTTACAGATCCCATGCACATTTTTTTTTTTTTGGAGGGACCCATCTTTTTACTTATTGATTTGTGAGAACACTTTATAGCAGCATCAGTCTTGGTTGGTTCTGTGTATGGCAAATATTTTCCCATTTAGACCTGTACTTTTGAGTGTGTTAATAGTCTTTGATAATGAGAGAATACTGTCTATTATGTGATTAAATTTATCCAGTTTTAATGGTTTGTCTTTGCAAGCTTCCAGGGCAAACATGTTTCATAAATATTTACCTAAATTGTGGCGTCATTTTTTTGCTTGCTTTTGTACTACACTGAGAGTTTTATTCCATCTGGCATTTGTTTGGGGGCAAG
>NW_027715914.1:0-326 GCF_054177405.1 Leptonychotes weddellii | reverse complement strand
ACAGGCGCATCCTTCTGGCCAGTAGGCAGAGATGGTCCTGGGGATGCTGTACAGATGCTCAGCACGTTCACTGAGCAATCCGAAACCACTGCTGATCTCTTCGCCATGCCTGTCAGGTTCTATAACTCTTCTCCACTGACTCATCTCTCCATACACATGTGTTGCAATTTTCTTTAAAGACTAGCTTGTCAGCAGCGTTCAAAACTGGTTATTTGTCCTTTGTTGCAAAACTTCACCCATATTCCTGGAAACACCCCCCCACCGCCACCACCACCCACACCAAATTCAACTCTAGTCCTTGACGTGATTTCTTTTTTTTTCTTTTT
>NW_027715913.1:0-326 GCF_054177405.1 Leptonychotes weddellii | reverse complement strand
ACCCGAGGGAGGGAGGGAACAAGGGGAGATGGAGAAACACAGAACAGACTGACCTGGCTCAGCTTCATCCAGGGCTTGCTGGGGAAATCTTCCCACAGTCAGAGTGGAAAGAGGGTGAGACCAGGGATCTGTCATTTCCCCCCCTTGGCGGGAACCCCTGCCAGGAAAACAAGGGAGGGTGAGGGACCCCGGGCTGCTCCCCATGACCTTGGAGCCCTCCTTTTCTTCCAGGAGATTTACCAAAACCTTCCCTCCAAGCCCACCAAAGGGGTGAGGTGACCGCAGGAGACACTGTGACCCTGCAGTGCCAGAGGCCAGACAGTATT
>NW_027715912.1:0-326 GCF_054177405.1 Leptonychotes weddellii | reverse complement strand
TACCTCTGAAACAAATAATGCAATATATGTTAAGAAACAAAAAAAAAAGAAGACGAAGATAGCAGGAGGGGAAGAATGAAGGGGGGGAAATTGGAGGGGGAGATGAACCATGAGAGACAATGGACTCTGAAAAACAAACTGAGGGTTCTAGAGGGGAGGGGGGTGGGAGGATGGGTTAGCCTGGTGATGGGTATTAAAGAGGGCACATTCTGCATGGAGCACTGGGTGTTATGCACAAACAATGAATCATGGAACATTACATCAAAAACTAATGATGTAATGTATGGTGATTAACATAACAATAAAAAATTAAAAAAAAAAAGAGG
>NW_027715911.1:0-326 GCF_054177405.1 Leptonychotes weddellii | reverse complement strand
TTGTGCTGATGAATTTGATAAATTTCATGACAGTTGACAACATTTCTTTCAGATATTTTTGGCTGTGTTTTTAATGCTAATGCATGGCAATATAGAACACAGTAAAACTAGATGTGTTGCCAAGCACTAGAAGTACTTCATCTGTATAAAGAATTTCTAAAATTTTACCCAAGTAAAAGTTTAACATTGCAAATAAATTTTTCACCATTACAATGATGCTGTAGCCCTTGTAGCCTTAAAAAGGGGCTCCTAAAATAGGGAAGCTTCTTGGACAGCATTATGGTAAACAAAGTAAATAAATACCAGCATTTGACTGAACTGAAAGA
>NW_027715910.1:0-326 GCF_054177405.1 Leptonychotes weddellii | reverse complement strand
TAACTCAAAAGCCTTACCTGAGAGTCATGAGACTTCCACTGTACCACTGATGCTCCTGTTGGGTTGCTTGATCTAAATTCTTTCTTAAAATCTAGACCCCCCCCAAAAAAAGTAAATTTGTGGGTTTTGAAACTCATTCAGTGTTAAGAGTGTGATTGGTAAATTTAGAGCAAAGGCTTTCCTGTTGGTAAGTGGAGTGGAAATGGGTTTGCTTTTCCCTTCCAGATAAATTTTCTTCATTTGGTTGTTTTTTTTTTTTGGTTCTATTTTTTTTTATTCTTATGTTAATCTCCATACATTACATCATTAGTTTTAGATGAAGTGTT
>NW_027715909.1:0-326 GCF_054177405.1 Leptonychotes weddellii | reverse complement strand
TGTCTTGGCAGAATTCAGAGGCCAATTAGGATCTATTCGACACTTGCCTTTGTAATGCCATCTTTTGCTACTTTATCCCATGCCATACAGAGCAGCTGAACAAAACCACCAGCCATTTGTTGAATGAGTCATGCTCCATCATATCTCCAAAGCTTTCCCTAAAAAGCTTTTCCCTATCTCTCTCACCTGGAAAACTACTATTCATGCTCAATACTTAACTGAGACATTAACATCTCCAGGTATTCTACCTTGATTCTGTCTTCAAGAAGCAATATAACATGGTATCAAAGAACATCGCTCATGAATTCCAACTACTGGCTCTGTGA
>NW_027715908.1:0-326 GCF_054177405.1 Leptonychotes weddellii | reverse complement strand
GTAAATGTTGCATCTCTCTGGCCTTTCTTCCATTTCCTTCTGACTCCTTTGCCTCCTACTTCCACTTTTAAGGATCCTTGAGATTCCATTAAACCCACCTGTATAATCCAGAATGCGCTTTCTACCTCTAGGGTCTTAATCAATACCTGCAAAGTCCTTTTTACCGTGTAAGGGAAAATATTCACAGGTTCCAAGGGTAGAATACAGACATCTTTCGGTGGCCATTATTCCGTGTACCACAGGGAAAGGTAAAAATAAAGACTAAACAAGTTAGGAAGAGTGATGATAATAAATATGACACCCAATGAAGAATGAAATAAACAATT
>NW_027715907.1:0-326 GCF_054177405.1 Leptonychotes weddellii | reverse complement strand
ATTGAGGAAGTCCCCTGTGCCAAGTCCTTCTGTTTGCATTAAAACTATTAGATGGGTTCTGTTATTTTTTCCCTCTCACAGCTGCATAAGGCGTACAGGGGTTAAGTGACTTGCTCAGGAACATAGGGGCAGTAGAAGCAGAGGCAGGGTTGGAACCCAAGTCTGTCCGGCCCCCAAACCAGAGATTCACACTGAGAGCGTCTTTCTGAAGGCTGGAACAGAGGAACGCGGTGCAGATCAGGGCCCTGCTGGTCTGTGCCTCCGTGTCCTGGAGGAGATGAGAAACGTCTCTCTGTGTGGAAGGGGCAGGAGGGAGATGTCTGTGT
>NW_027715906.1:0-326 GCF_054177405.1 Leptonychotes weddellii | reverse complement strand
TGGTCATTAAAAATGTGCCGTAATCTGTTGGACACATCTTGGGTGACACTTAGATCCTCTCAGCCACACCTGTTTCTCCAGCCAGTGAGGTAAGGAGTGAGTCCAGCTTCCAACAGGTGTAAAAGGACCTCCTTTGGGATTGTACCACTTACCTGAAACTTCCTGCCCATGGCAACCTTGATGCTCCCAGAGAATCCATGGGGCATTATAATTCTGATAGTGGAGTATGGGGAGTAGTACCTGCCTGTGAGGCTAATCTTGAGCAATAGCGGACAAAAAAGGGATGGATAAAATGTCCTCAGGGTGGAAAGTTCTGAGATGCATCT
>NW_027715905.1:0-326 GCF_054177405.1 Leptonychotes weddellii | reverse complement strand
TATGCCATATTAGGTATACACTATCCAAATATACTTCAGTTCATTTCTGGATCTTATACTTTATTCCCTTTGTCTATTCATGCTCTAACTCTACAATGTTACAATCACCTAGGATCTAGAATATGTTAGCAAAACCTCCTTCACTGCCAGTCCTTTCCAAGATTCCCAGCTTTTTAATTGTTAAATTTTTTGCAAATTCAGCTTTTATCTCCAGCATGAAACCTTGTTTGCTTATTTGGGGAATTATGTTGAAGTTCTATATCAACTTAGAAAGAATTTATATCTTTATGACAGCATTTGACCAAGTCTATTTTGTGACTAGTATA
>NW_027715904.1:0-5607 GCF_054177405.1 Leptonychotes weddellii | reverse complement strand
GAGGGGAGGGGGGTGGGGCGATGGGTTAGCCCGGTGATGGGTATTAAGGAGGGCACGTACTGCATAGAGCACTGGGTGTTATATGCAAACAATGAATCATGGATCACTACATCAAAAACTAATGATGTATTGTATGGTGACTAACACAACATGAAATAAAATTTAAAAAAAATTTATTAAGCACCAAGAACTTTTCAATTTCTTCTTGTATTTGCACATAGCAGAGGTTGAGACTGAGATGCAGCCACACTCCACCCTGGGATTTAGACTATCTGAGCATACCTGGTAAGCTGGTTGTGTGAGGGTTTGGACTGAACATTCATACAAAAGGACACACTTTGTCTATGTATCAGAGATCAGTGAGGAAAGGGGAAACACTCTTGGTGTTTTAAACACAAGGAACTTAATATAGGGAAGGGATTACACATAGGTGATGAAGGAGATGAGAAGCCAAGCAGGGCATGATGAAGAAACTAAATGATGAGAAAGAGCAGAAAGCTACCACCACTTCTAGGCCTGGAGCAATGCAGTAGGGAGGTTACTACCTAGGGAAATTCAAAGCTTAGGACACGCAAGAGAGCTAGAACCATGCCAGTGTTTGCCTAGTAGAAGCTGGGTCTACAAAGGAAGAGCTGTTAGCAGGAACTTGCTAGCCTGAAGACACAGCCATTTTCAGAAATTGCTGCCTAAGTCAGAAGAATAGGAGAAAGATCCTGGCTTCTATATTCCTACAACTCTCTAATATTCCACCAGCACCTCCCATAAACTAAAACATACCTGGAAGCCTGAAAACAAAAGAGACAGAATACTGGAAATATAGACAAGACAGGAAATAACATAGGGCAGAAACTGGATCTTATTGCAAACAGGCCATGACCAGAACTGTATTTCAAGGAGAATTAACAGAGCAGACTAAATCTGTCTCACAGATTATATCCTCAAGTATCATGAATGGATTAATGTCTGAATTCTACAAAGGCCGGGGAAAACTTCAAAAATATAATGAAAGGAACTTTTCATACCAAAAACTCCCCATGCCATTGGAGAATGAGGTTAGCAGAATAATGGAACCCAAAGATGTCCACAGCCCAATCCTTGGAATCTGTGAATATGGCAAAAGGGACTTTGCAGATATGGTTAATATTATGGACCATGAGATGGGGAGGGTATCCTGGATTATACAGGTGGGCCAAATCTAATCATATGGGTCCTTAAAAGTAAGGAATATTTCCTTGCTGTGGTTGGAGGGAGATGTGACTATGGAATGGTCAGAGATGCAATGTTGCTGGCTTTGAAGACAGAAAGGAGTCACAAGTCAAGGAATGTGGGTGACCTCTAGATGCCAGAAAATGCAAGGAAACAGTGTCCTCCCTAGAGTCTTGAGAAAGAAACATGATCTGAACAACACCTTGGTTTAAGCACAGTGAGACCTGGCTCCTAAATTCTAAATCTATAAAACTGTAAGATAATGAATTTGTGTTGTTAAAAGGTACAAGATTTGTTATAGCAGCAGTGGGAAATTAATACAGGGGACTAAGAGCTCTGCTCAGTATGAGTAACAGAGTTTAAATGAAAGTGGGAATAGGAGGAAAAGGAGCATTATTCTGACCTGGAAAGCAAGGTGGCTTTGGTGCACCATGGTCTCCAAAGAAGTCGGCACCAGCACAGCGATCACCATGCAGTGTTAGCCGTGCCTGATGAACAGCAGAGGAGACCAGGAGAAAGTAGCTTGATGGCCAACACTCACAGAGCTGTTGAGGCAGCTCGAAAAGCAGAAGAGGTCTCAACAGAGAGCACCATTAGGATCCCAAGTAGTGCTAAAGGACTTAGTGTATTCCAGGTAATGATGGACAGGACTTTTTCACCGACACACATGGAATTCACAGTGAAAAATTCTGATGGCATTCCTCTATTCCTTTTTTTTTTTTTTTAAGATTTTATTTATTTGACAGAGAGAGACACAGTGAGAGAGGGAACACAAGCAGGGTGAGTGGGAGAGGGAGAAGCAGGTTTCCCACTGAGCAGGGAGCCTGCTGCGGGGCTTGATCCCAGGACCCTGGGATCACAACCTGAGCTGAAGGCAGACACTTAATGACTGAGCCACCCAGGCACCCCAATTCCTTTATTCTTAATTCTCCCAAAACACCTACAGTTTGGGTATGGAGAAAAGTGTTGAATGCAAGACCTAGGTAAAAAACAGTGACAAAGCTTTGTATTCAAAACACAGTTTTGAACAATTAAGAGATATTTGAAGAGACAAATTAGTTGCTAACAAAAATGGATAAAGACCTATACATTCCAATTATTACTAATTATTTCCTGCACATCTATAGCTCAGGAACACATTAGAGGCATAATAATCTGTTTATGGAAGAATATAGTCAGCAGACTTTTTTAAGTCTATCCTAAGACTAGTTTTTGACTTAATGCTAAAGAACAAAATCAAAAACATCACTTAATTCTTAAAAATAACTTTGCAAAAATATGATTTTGAATCTTAACATTGTATCTCACTACTGTTAAGTAATTATACAATTCTGTGAAGATACATTCCTAAGGAATATATATCCCGCCCTCTCTAAAACACCCCCTGACCCAAACTTGACCTTTATTTTTTTCCCCTATATTGTCCCTTATATTGCAGAGCAAAATATAGTAGTCAGGTAATAGAAGAGAAGATGGATAAAAAGCACTTGAATCTTTTAGAATGCACATTGCCAGTGGGAATGAACTAACTATAAGAGCAATATGATCTCTTTACTTCAAGTGAATTATTTCTTGTCTTGTCTTTTTTTTTTTAATTTATTTGACAGAGAGAGACACAGCGAGAGAGGGAACACAAGCAGGGGGAGTGGGGGTGGGGAGAAGCAGGCTTCCTGCCGAGCAGGGAGCCCGACGTGGGGCTCGATCCCAGGACCCTGGAATCATGACCTGAGCCAAAGGCAGACACTTAACAACTGAGCCACCCAGGCGCCCCACTTCAAGTGAAGTATTTCTTAAACTAAAATGTCTCACAAAGTAATAAACCAAACCAACTTTCCAATCCAGAATGTTAAAATAATTTTTTATAATGGAATTACACTCATTAGATCTACTTTCTCTCTAGGATGCAGGTTTGGGTAATGGTTCTGATTTTAGCAACCAAAATATCAAAACAAACCTGGATATCTATTTTATAGAACACATGAACCCCAGACTTAAGTGCTCTCCATTTTAGTACCCTTTTACTCAACTTTTACTAATGGCATCCACTTAATGTCCCATCTTTAATAAGCTCTAACCCATGGCAGTAACTCTCACTTCTTGCAGAACTTACATTGACAGTCTGTATGTAAACAACATACTCTCTGCGTTAATTACATCTGTTCCCCAGGGGATGATCGCTTTTTTTGAATCTCTGCTATCATGCCCATTGCTAGTACCAGGATTTGGGGGTAAACAAAAAAAAAGGCAAAGACTGGCATGATTTTCAGAATGCTAAGATATTTAGTCAGTCAGTGTTGCAATGTTTGGTTGGACTGCCTTAAAGCTACAATTTGTTAAGCTTAGTTCAAAGACATAATTTGGAACACACACATAAAAAAGATTTTTAACACTTTAATTTTTTTTAAATGTAAAAGCCATGCACAGCTTTTGTACTGACTCAAGTACTGTGTATGGAATAAAAAGTTAAAGCCAAGGCAAGAATGCTCACTATTACAAGCATTATTTAATCTGTTTGCAAAATCCTAGACAATTAAATTAAGCAAAAGAAATGAGATTTAAAAAAAATATTGGGGAGGGGCACCTGGGTGGCTCAGTTGTTAAGCATCTGCCTTCGGCTCAGGTCATGATCCCAGGGTCCTGGGATCGAGCCTCGCATTGGGCTGCCTGCTTGGCGGGGAGCCTGCTCCTCCCTCTCCCACTCCCCCTGCTTGTGTTCCCTCTCTCGCTGTGTCTCTCTCTGTCAAATAAATAAATAAAACCTTTAAAAAAAAATACTAGAGAAAAAATTATTATTGTTTAATGATAGTAGGATTGTATATGTAGAAAACTGAGAGAATCAACAATACTGAAAATAAAAGGAATTTAGTAAAGCAATTACAAAATTAATATATAAAAATCAGTAACACCAAATATGCAAAGAATTTGTTTAGAATATATGAAAAACAATCCTTTATGATAGCAATAAACATATAGGAATATATTTAAGAAATGTTCTTGTCCCATAAAAATCAACTGGGGGTAATGAAGAGGAAAAATTGAAGAAAGAGGGGTGCGTGGGTGGCTCAGTAGGGAAGGGGTCTGCCTTGGGCTCAGGTCATGATCTCAGGGTCCTGGGATCAAGCCCTGCATCTTGCTCCCTGCTCAGCGGGGAGTCTGATTGTCCCTCACCCTCTGCCCTCTCTTCCCTGCCACCACCCTGCTCCTGTTCTCGCTCTCTCAAACAAAGAAAATTAAAAAAAAAAAAAATTGAAGAAAGATATATCATGTACTTGGATAGAGATGCTCAGTACTGTAAGATATAAGCTCCCTATAATTTACTCAATATATTTTTATAAAAATTCCAATTAAAATAGCAACAGTCTGTTTTAAATTGTAAAACCTTGATGAGTCAGCATTTTCATATACTACTGGAGCACCTTTCTAGAGAGAAGTCTGGCAATAACCATCAAATTTTAAATGCTTCACTCATGTGATCTAGTAATTCATCTAATAAAAATTAACCCTATGCATATTCTAATAATAATCAGAATTCCAATCTAAAAATAGTATCAAACACTTGTTTGTAATAGTTTAAAAAAATGAAAAAAAAATGCATCAACAGGACACTGAGTAAATCTACATTTCTGTGTAAATAAACATAGTGATTACTTGTAGATAAGAATATTGGTAATTGGAGAGGTGTGAAAAAGACTTTTTGTCTGCATTCTATATTTTCCACTGTTAGGGGATCTTTATTACCATTTTCATGTAAAACCATATTGACCAGGGATACCATTATGGTGGACTATGGACCATTGTAAAACTTTTTTGATTCATTCAACATTTAACTATTGTACACCTACTCAATGGATCACACTCTTTAGACACTAGGAATATAGTAGTCAACAGTATTTTTTAATGTACTGTAACATTTTTGAAGAACAGGTTATCAAAAATATAATATAAATTCTTTTTAGAAAACCAGGACTCTTACTTACTTCTTCAAAGGTAGATCAGTGTTTGATTAAGATTAGATTAAGTGTTTGGTATGCTCTGTGCAGACATTTTTTCTGCATTCACACATATGATGAAGACCCAGTAGGGAAAGATGACACAGACACGATCACACAGATTCATGTTCATGTTCATATAAGCAGACTTTTAACATGAATTGAATAACACCATTACAATGTTACTTTGTGCTTCCCTCTATTTCTTAAAAATATATAAATTATGTGGAGATCTTTTCATGTCAGTGAAAAGCATTTTTTGCATAGTCTTCTCCAATATGGTTGAGTTATAATTACTTAACCCCTTCTCTGTTCATATGTATTTGGATTATTTTTTTTTTATTCTTATGTCAATCCCCATACATTACATCATTAGTTCTAGATGAAGTGTTCCATGATTCATTGTTTGTGC
>NW_027715903.1:0-326 GCF_054177405.1 Leptonychotes weddellii | reverse complement strand
TAACCACAGTTCCTTGTTCCCACACATTCATAGCTTCTGTCATTATCAGCACTGTCCACCAAAGTTGGTTGCTTACCAAGGTTGAACCTACACCGACATTTCATAATCACCCCAAACCCATAGTTTACTGAAGGATTCACTCTTGGTGTCATATACCCTATGGATTTGACAAATGTATAATGACACATATCCACCATCACACTATCATACTGAGCAGTTTCACTGCCCTAAACATCCTCTGTGCTCTGCTTTTCATTCCTTCCTCCCCCACCCCAGCCCCTGGCAACCATTCATCTTTTTACTGTCTCCATAGTTTTGCCCTTTCC
>NW_027715902.1:0-326 GCF_054177405.1 Leptonychotes weddellii | reverse complement strand
TTTTTTTTAAAGATTTTATTTATTTATTTGAGAGAGAGAGAATGAGAGAGAGCAAGCACATGAGAGGGGGGAGGGTCAGAGGGAGAAGCAGACTCCCCGCCGAGCAGGGAGCCCGATGCGGGACTCGATCCCGGGACTCCAGGATCATGACCTGAGCCGAAGGCAGTCGCTTAACCAACTGAGCCACCCAGGCGCCCAATACTACTCAG
Organism: Leptonychotes weddellii; assembly: GCF_054177405.1. Taxonomy (NCBI): domain Eukaryota; kingdom Metazoa; phylum Chordata; class Mammalia; order Carnivora; family Phocidae; genus Leptonychotes; species Leptonychotes weddellii. The sequence goes on along the minus strand of NW_027715902.1, from coordinate 117 downwards.
TCTTAAACAATAAGGCAGTTCTGACATGTGCTATAGTATAGATGAACCTTAAGGACATTATAAGCCATTCACAAAAAGACAAACTGTATGATTCCATTTATATGAAGTACTTAGAGA
>NW_027715901.1:0-326 GCF_054177405.1 Leptonychotes weddellii | reverse complement strand
AGATTCTGTGACACTTGCATTAACAAAGAGTGGTAATAAGAAATAGGATGAAAACAGATGGTGCTCCTCTCTAGACCTTCACTCAAGATTAAGAAATTTCAGTCTGAGTTTCACGGAGCCAGATTCAAATTCTCTTTACTTGTAAACTTGGCTGGTGGCACTATTTGATATGAATACTGATATTATTAGTAGTGAAAACGGACAATACTGTGTAAGTGAGCTTTGCTTCACAAGGTGTATACTTGTGACGGTTTGGGATTGGTTGAATATCTCACAAAGAATAAATAACAATTGTAGTGCTCTAATTGCTTTCTGTATTTTTTTTT
>NW_027715900.1:0-326 GCF_054177405.1 Leptonychotes weddellii | reverse complement strand
TGCACCCTCCAGGGAGGTCCGATCCCCTTTGATAACCCAGGAGCCTGGGGCTCAGGGTGGTGCAGCTGGTTGGGCAGAGACCCATGGGCAGTGGGCTGGTACACTGACACCCAAAGCCCACGTTCTGTCCAGCTGCTGCTGAGTAGGGTCCCCTCCTTTATGCATGGTGGAGCCTGCAACCTCCATGCCACTCTAGCCCGTGCTTGTGTCTCTTTAACATTCTAGACTGACAAGGAGCTACCACCAGTGCACATAATACAAAGGGTAAGTCATGATTTTGGTCCCGAAGCGGTCAGCATGCCCGATGCCCACATTGAACTTCACAC
>NW_027715899.1:0-326 GCF_054177405.1 Leptonychotes weddellii | reverse complement strand
AGTTTTCTCCTATGGGTCCCAGACAAGCTAACTTGTGCAGAACAGAAAAAGACTGGGCAAAAAGAGGCAGAAGTCCCTTTCTATGATATCTGGGCACTGGAACTCTACCTCACTAGAAAGAAGAAGTGTGGTTAGTCTCCTCCGGAGGACTGAATCACAAGTTCATTCTCCTGTGTTCCTCCTCTAGTGTGCCAACCTGCAGTCCGCCATCGCTGATGCTGAGCAGCGCGGGGAGATGGCCCTCAAGGATGCCAAGAACAAGCTGGCTGAGATGGAGGACGCCCTGCAGAAGGCCAAGCAGGACATGGCCCGGCTGCTGAAGGAGT
>NW_027715898.1:0-326 GCF_054177405.1 Leptonychotes weddellii | reverse complement strand
AAGAGTCAAGGTTCATATGAAATAAATGAACCTTTGTGTTGTAGTTCATTTATACTTCTGGATACACCAGAAGTGTTCTATTGCTGATAAATTATTCATTTACCTTCTTATGTTTATGGACCATTGAGATTTTTTTTTTTTCCTGTGAAATTCTTATGTGTTTCTTCTTTTGGGTTGGTTTTACCTTTTTTTTTTTTTTGATTTGAAGGAGTCTGTTACAGTCTAAATACTTTTTTTTCTTCCACTTATGTGTTTTCCAAGTTTCTTTTCCCATTTTCAGGAGGTCTTTTTACTCTCTTTATGGTGCCCTTTCATGAATAGAAGTT
>NW_027715897.1:0-326 GCF_054177405.1 Leptonychotes weddellii | reverse complement strand
ACCCGAGGGAGGGAGGGAACAAGGGGAGATGGAGAAACACAGAACAGACTGACCTGGCTCAGCTTCATCCAGGGCTTGCTGGGGAAATCTTCCCACAGTCAGAGTGGAAAGAGGGTGAGACCAGGGATCTGTCATTTCCCCCCCTTGGAGGGAACCCCTGCCAGGAAAACAAGGGAGGGTGGGGGACCCCGGGCTGCTCCCCATGACCTTGGAGCCCTCCTTTTCTTCCAGGAGATTTACCAAAACCTTCCCTCCAAGCCCACCAAAGGGGTGAGGTGACCGCAGGAGACACTGTGACCCTGCAGTGCCAGAGGCCAGACAGTATT
>NW_027715896.1:0-326 GCF_054177405.1 Leptonychotes weddellii | reverse complement strand
TCTTCTTGGCCCCCTCCTTTTCTCGGCTCAGGTTCCGTCCCTGGACCCTCCAAAGTCCCCACGACTTTGTAGAATGGTTCAGCATACTCTTGCCCACAGACATCTATCAAGCCACCCTTCAGAAGCTTCAGCATTTAGACCCTACGAGGACTTTTCGGGTGTTTACCTAAATAAAGAGCCTTTCAAGAAAGGAAGTATGACACTCCCCGGGCAGCAAAAGCAGCTGCCAGGAGTTAGAATTTTTAAAGGCCATTTTTTTCTCTTCATTACACTAATAATAAAAGTAATAGTGGGTGATGATGGTCAAAGGTATAAACTTCCAGTTA
>NW_027715895.1:0-326 GCF_054177405.1 Leptonychotes weddellii | reverse complement strand
TTACAAATATGTTAGTCTTTGATTCTGCTCCTTGACGTGTAAAATGGCCCCAAAAGCCAATGGGAAAAAAAATTAAAAACCTAGAAAACCACATGTAGAAAATTGGGAGACAGTGTACTATGTTTTTTTTTTTTTTTTAAAGATTTTATTTATTTATTTGACAGAGAGAGAGATAGCGAGAGCAGGAACACAAGCAGGGAGAGTGGGAGAGGGAGAAGCAGGCCTCCCGCCGAGCAGGGAGCCCGATGTGGGACTCGATCCCAGGACCCTGGGATCATGACCTGAGCTGAAGGCAGACGCTTAACAACTGAGCCACCCAGGCGCCC
>NW_027715894.1:0-326 GCF_054177405.1 Leptonychotes weddellii | reverse complement strand
TGACCTGTGAGCCCACTCCTCGGCTCCGTCTCTGCAGCCGGCTTCCCCGCTCCAACACCTGGGAGCTCTGCCACACTCAGGCATCCCTGGTCTTTCTGTGACCCTGAGGGTCCTGACACCACACTGACCCCCCCGCTTAGCCACTGGAGTGACATCCCTCAGTGGAGCCGACTTCTAAAAGTTCTGATTTTGTGCTCCGCTGCTCTATCACTTGCTGGTAGTGGCTGACGGAGGCCCCCTCCCCCCGCCATCTATCTTCCCCTATGTCACCTCGGATTCACTTCTCTGCTTGTCCTACCTTCCAGAAAGTGATCACTTTTCTGTTC
>NW_027715893.1:0-5607 GCF_054177405.1 Leptonychotes weddellii | reverse complement strand
CCTGGTGATGGGTATTAAAGAGGGCATGTTCTGCATGGAGCACTGAGTGTTATGCACAAACAATGAATCATGGAACACTACATCAAAAACTAATGATGTAATGCATGGTGATTAACATAACATAATAATAAAAAAAAGCCAAAAAAAAAAAAAAAGAATTTGCTCATGTAAATTGTTTCCTTTCAAGTAACCAATGACTCCCATATTCCTGAACTCAACAACCAACTTTCAGTCCTTCTTTTACTCTACCTATCACTTAAAATGATTGACCTCACCCTCCTCCAGGAAACATTTTCACTTGATGTTGCTCTCCACCTATTTTCTTCCCCACTCTCTGCACATCTTGGAGGTTCAATCTGTGGACCACTTTTCTATCTATACTCACTCCCACTCCGAGCTCCACCAGTCTTATGACTAATACCATTTATTCATTGATGACTCCCTTGATCACTTATCTCCAGTTTGTATCTTTTTCCTGAACTCCATACTCATATATTCCATTGCATCTTCAGTATCTTCTCTTGGATGTCCAAAAGACATCTCAAACTTAACATGCTCATGAACAAACTTCTCACCTTTTCTTCCAAATGCACTCCATAATCTTCTCACTAAAGGACAATTATATTCATTCTGCTGTTCGGAACAAAAAATCTTAGATCTTTTCTTAACTCTTTTTTTTTTCTTTCAAGCTTCACATCCAATTCATCAGGAAATTTTGTTGGCTCTACCATTAAAATATGTCCAGATTAAACTACTTCTCATCACCAGTACATTGTACATCAAAACCATTGTAATCTGTGGCCTCTATTTGCTGTAACTCTTCATGTATTCAGGTCTTGTGTCATGTCATTTAATAAGGCTTAAAATATGTTTTCATTAATTTTTTTTACCTTCTTCACTAGGTTAATTCCTAGATATTTTCTCACTCTTGTTGCTGTTGCAAAATGTATCTCATTTTCTAGTAAATTTTCTAGATGGTTATTTCTGGTATAAGTGCATGTATAAATTGATCTTGTATTCAGCTACCTTGCCAAACTTTCTAAATATGCTAATAGTTTGTCTGTTGAATCTGGTAGATTTTATATAAAGATAATCTGGAAATAGTGATAGTTTTATCTCTTCCCTTTTAAATCTTTAAGCCTACATCTCCTTTTGTTCTTGCCCTATTGCATTTTCTAGTAGTCACATTAAAAAGTAAAACAAATAAAAACTTGAGGTGGAATTCATTTTAATAATGCATTTTATTTAACCAAGTATATCCAAAACAATAAGATTTTTCTAAGTTATTTACTCATACTTTCTTCCTATATCTCATTGCTTCCTTTTGGATTTATTTCTTTTCTTTGCTGGGGTACTTCTTTACAGAATATGTTTATTGTATGTTAAAAATTATGAAGACTTGGATGGTTGAGAATATCTTTATTTCATCCTTATATTTAAAGAATTATTTAGCTACATATAAAATACTAAATTTGAACTTCTTTCCCTTCAGATTTAGAAGATTTATTTGCTTCTATCTCAAATCTGACTATATTTAATAGTCTATTTTTTCCTGCTCATTTTTTGACCCAATCTTTTATTTTTAAAGATATTATTCATAGTTGTTTTATACTTTATTTCAGATAATCTCAGTGTCTGAAATTTTTGGCATCTAAATCTATTTTGGGTTGTTTCCTCTGACTTTGATTTAGGGAAGCTTGCAACTTTATGATTTTGGAATATCTATATATTTTTAAATTGTCAGCTCTTATTTGGTTGAATTTAATCTGTAGGAGACCTGAAGGGCTTGAATCTGGGATGGTTTCCACCAAGAAATTTGTTTGATTCTGCTGGGTACCCAAGGTTGCTACATTTGGAACTATCTTAATTTAGTTATAACATAATGTTTCTTTAACCACTCAGGAAGTATAAATTCAACACCAGATCCAAGTGAGGAAAAGCCAGTGGTTGCAAATTCTCAGATGACTATTACTGGATTTTTTTCCTCCTAACATCATGCTGGAGACAAATGAATTTCCTGATGTTGGGCAGTTCCTTCCTCTTGGGTAAATGATTTTTTTTTCAAAAGCCAACCCCTTCATTAAAATTACAGCCACTTTGAGAGCCTTAGCTTCACAGAAAGAGGTTCAGTGACCCTCCAGCATTTCCAGTATCCCCCAGGTCTAGTCCCCTAGTTCAGCATGACAAGCTAATACTCAAAGTTCTAGGTTCTTAGGATCACCATTTGCCCTAGAACATTCATTCATTCATCCAACCAGTTGTTCAACATATATATACTCAACACTTAATTCTGTTCCAGACTTTGTTCCGGGGCTTGTGCTCCATCAGAAATAAAACAATCATAAATCCCTTACATCTTAATGAGAGTAGCCTTCATTTCCAATTTCACTGACTGCATTTTTTTCAATTTTTCATTTTTGGAAGAGGAGGAAGTATAGGCTAGACTTATTTGCTTCTGGATCCAGAAATTTTAAAACACTTAAAAATTTAGCAAGATGTTTTCCTTGGGAGGGGGTGGTTTCCAGAATATCTGGTCTGCAATACTTACAAAAGTGATCAAATATTTTGTTTTTCAAACCCAGTAACTTCAATTGTTTCTCATTATCCCAACTTCATGCTTTAAGTATCATTTCTTAGCTACTTGAAGATATGTATAAGCTTATTTAAATTGTTTTGTTCTGTCTGGTCTATTAATTCCGATTTCTCTGGTGTAAATTGTTGTTACTTTGTAATTTGTGTTATTTTGTGGTATTTGTGTTCTTTAAATACCTCATTATTTTTTGCTCTGAACTCATATTTCCATGATTCTGTCAAAGCTAGTGATTTTCCTCCTACATAATTTTTCCTCCTAAATAGTTAGAAAACTGGAAAACAAAATATATTAAATGAGTGTTTTCAGATATTGGACAATAAACAGTGCAAGACTGTGACCCTAGAGAGAAGGGAAACAAATGAAGCGAGCTTACAATTATATCAGCTTATGGCCTGAAGGCAGTTTCTAGGCTAGAATGCAGGGAGGAGGAACCCAAAAAAGCTGAGTAGTCTAGCTGAGTAGAGATAAAGATCAGAGTTTGGAGAAGCAGGGGCAGCTAGGATTGGCTGGATAGATGACTGTAGAAGAGGCAGAGCTACATGGAGCAAGAGCTTAGAGGACAGAGAAGTCCTCTGAAGTCTTTCACTAAATAGTGACCTGAGTGTATATGAGGGGAAACTCCACAACACCAGGGAAGGAACCACTGAAAAGCAATAGACAGTAATTTCTCGAGTTCTTATGGGGCTTGGAAAAGTTTACAATCCTACCAATTATGAGAGACCTCAATACAGGAGACACTGGATAAAGTTCTTAGAAGGGCTGCACCTCAGTAGTGAGGCTAAGTTAGCCCTAGAGTAAAGGCTGCCCTGCATCTACCCTAATAAACCTGAAAAGCAAGACTCTAAAGGATCAGCTTGATCTGCAAATAACTCAACTGCAAGCCAGAACACAGACCAGGACTCTTTGAAGGAATACAACAAAATCCAGCATTCACTAACATAAAATTCTTGCTGTTTAACGTTTTAAATTTGTTATTTGTATCAATTAGACTTTCTTGAAATTATACAGTTTTGAGTTACAAGTCAATAAGACTAATTTCCCATGCTAGAATCTGATCAGCACATAAGAAATTGGGACAGATTAGGTACCAAAATACTCAGCGCAATACTTGTATATTTTTAGTATCATACATCCTAGGAACTATGAACAACATTCTAAAGCAGTGCTTCTTGACCACTTTTTTCATTATTGTCCCCCTAAGGAAGCTTTTTAAAATATTTTTTTTAATATCTCCAACTCCATGAAATTTTAATATTGCAATTATACTGATAAGTTTTTGTACACTGGCATATGCATATGTATATCTATGCTTTAAACATTAAAAGAGTAAGATTTTTCTGCCCCCTTGAAGGCAATAATCACCCCCATTGAGAATGCATACTTCAGACCTTATGCAGTTCATTCTGTTAGTCACTTCAAACATTGAAAGTAGGGTCTTTGTGGCTACTTGCCTGCATTTCTATCTCTTAGCAACAATAAATTAGAAATTTAAATTTTAAGAAAGCAGTTCTGTTAGCATCCAAAAGCATGAAATATTCAGGGGTAAATCTGAAAAATGTGTTAAAAACTTGGACACTGAAAACTATAAAACGTTGCTAAGAGAAATTAAAGAAATAATTTAAATAGAGAGTTACACCATGTTCACCCATAAGACAACTTCAATGTCATTATAATATTAGTTCTCCTCAAATGAATATATACTTCAATACAATTTCAATCAAAAATCCAACAAATTTTTTTGGTAGAAATTAGTAATCTGTTTCTCAATATATATGTATATATAAATTATATGTGTACATATATATGTATATATAAGTTAGTCTATATATACATATATATACATTAGTGTATATATGCATATATACATTAGTGTATAAATACATATATTAGTATATATGTTATATGTATAGTATATATTACTATATATGTATATATAAATTAGTAATCTGTTTCTAAAATATATATGAAAAATAAAACCTAGAATAGACAATTTTGAGAAAGAACACTGCCTAATTTTAAAACTAAAAGACTACTACAGGGGCACCTGGGTGGCTCAGTTGGTTAAGCTTCTGACTTCAGCTCAGGTCATGATCCCAGGGTCCTGGGATTGAGCCCCGCATCGGGCTCCCTGCTCAGTGGGGAGCCTGCTTCTCCCTCTCTCTTGCTGCTCCCCCTGCTTGTGTGCTCTCTCTCTCTGTGTCAAATAAATAAATAAAATCTTTAAAAAAGAAAGACTACTACAAAGCTACAATAATCAAGACAGTATGGCAATTGTGTAAGGATAAATGTGGATCAATGGAACAGAATAGAGTCCAAAAATAGACTATGCACATTTCAATATTTCAGTGTTTCAATAGGCATTTCAATAGGAAGAGGACAGTCTTTTCAACAAATGGTGCTGGAATAACCGGATATCCATATGAAAAAATATGGACCTCAACACTTACCTTACCATGTAAAAAAGTAACTCAAAGTGGATCATATACCTAAATGTGAAAGCTAAAATTATAAAATTTCCAGAAGAAAATATTTGCAATCTTGAGTTAAACAGTGAATCCTTAGATATTACCAAAAAAAAGGGCACAAAAATAAAAGAAAAAAATGGACTTCATCAAAGTTAAAAACTTTGAATGTTTGAAAGACAGTTAAGAAAATAAAAGGACTGCGAGAACATATACATCATAAAGTACTAGTATTCAGAATATAGGAAGAATTCTTGCAACTCAATAATAAGACAACATAATGAAAAAGTAGGGAAAGCATTTGAACAGTCACTTCACCAAACAAAATATACCATGACAGAAACACAAGAAAGATGCGCAACAGTAGACCATTAGTCATTAGAGAAATTCAAATTAAAACCACAGAGATACTAAAGGATTATTCACCACGACCAAGTGAGATTTATCCCTGGGCTGCAAGGTTGGTTCAATATCCGCAAATCAATCAATGTGATACAATACATTAATAAAAGAAAGAACAAGAACCATATGATCCTCTCAATAGATGCAGAA
>NW_027715892.1:0-326 GCF_054177405.1 Leptonychotes weddellii | reverse complement strand
TTATCTTCTTTGTTACATTTTTACCTGGAGGTTTATGACTTTTTTTATGTATTCATTATAGTTCAGTGGGATTTTAAGAAGTACTGGTTATAAGCTCTTGTGTTTAAGCTATCAAACTCAACTATAGATCTTCAAATATTTATTTTTGAAGTAACTCTTAAACATTTTTTTTTATTTATAGTGATTATTTTGGGGGGGGGTTATTAATCCTATTTTTTGTCAGACCCTAAGTTTCTTGTCTAAAAGATAAGGCAGAGAAAAAGAAAATGAAGTAACCCTTCAACGAATTATATATGCCTTAAGCTTTCAGATAAAGGGTTAGTATC
>NW_027715891.1:0-326 GCF_054177405.1 Leptonychotes weddellii | reverse complement strand
TAAGAATTTTCAGTTACAACGTCTTGTTAATGAAAGCTGACCTTGAAGATTTACGTGAAGCATGTAAGAGCAGTAATGAAAATATGTTTTCTTTAAACTTCACGAATAAAAACCACTCTCTTTTTACATTTGGAAAAAAAAAGATTGTTTTTTTTTTTTTTAAAGATTTTTATTTATTTATTTGACAGAGAGAGAGACAGCGAGAGAGGGAGCACAAGCAAGGGGAGTGTGAGAGGGAGAAGCAGGCTTCCCGCGGAGCGAGGAGCCCGATGCGGGGCTCGATCCCAGGACCCTGGGATCATGACCTGAGCCGAAGGCAGACGCTT
>NW_027715890.1:0-326 GCF_054177405.1 Leptonychotes weddellii | reverse complement strand
GGGTGGGAGATTAAATAGAAAGTGTGGTGTGAGGAACGTGGGTAGAGACAGGGTTTTCTGAAAGCTGGACTGTGAACGGAAGGCCCATGAACTGTAGCACTTCATCTGACAGTAACCAGATGGGGAGACATGGAATGATGAAAGGGTCTTTTTATTTTGGTTTGGTTTGGTTCTAGGGTGTATGTGTGTGCACGCGTGCATGTGTGTGCATGGTTAAGATGAAAAGAATTTGAATACATTTATTGCTGGGAGAAGGAAGCCCTAGAAAGCACAGAGGATGAAGATACAGAGAGAGAAGTAATTAATAGAACTTGATCCTCAAGGAG
>NW_027715889.1:0-326 GCF_054177405.1 Leptonychotes weddellii | reverse complement strand
ACTGAGGAGGTAGATTAGTAAAAAAGTAACAAGGTTTATTTCTAAAGCTTTCTAGGCTTTAAAGTCCTTATCTCTACTTTAGTGATAAGGATTTCTTTCTTTCTTTCTTTCTTTCTTTCTTTCTTTCTTTCTTTCTTTCTTTCTTTCTTTCTTTCTTCTTTCTTTTTCTTTCTTTCTTTCTCTTTCTTTCTTTCTTTCTTTCTCCCTCCTTCCTTCCTTCTTTCTTTCTTTCTTTCTTTCTTTCTTTCTTTCTTCTTTCTTTTTCTTTCTTTCTCCTTCTTTCTTTCTTCTTTCTTTCCCCTTCCTTCCTTCCTTCTTTCTTTCTT
>NW_027715888.1:0-326 GCF_054177405.1 Leptonychotes weddellii | reverse complement strand
TTTTAAATTTTTGAGGGACCTTCATACTGTTTCATAGTAGTTGTACCAATTTACATTCCCAACAACAGTGAGTAAGAGTTCCTTTTTATCCACATCCTCACCAACACTTGCCTTTTTCATAATAACCATTCTAAAAGATGTGATGTGATTTCTTGCTGTGTTTTTTATAATTTTTATTGCTATGTTAATCACCATACATTACATCATTAGTTTTTGATGTAGTGTTCCATGATTCATCATTTGTGCATAACACCCAGTGCTCCATGCAGAACGTGCCCTCTTTAATTCCCATCACCAGGCTAGCCCATCCTCCCACCCCTCTCCCC
>NW_027715887.1:0-326 GCF_054177405.1 Leptonychotes weddellii | reverse complement strand
GTTCTTTCATTCTGTTGATGGGCATTGGAGTTTTGTATCCAGTTTTGGGCTATTATGAATATAGCTGTTTAGAAAGTTTCAGTACATAACTTTTCGAGGACATGCACATTTATTTCTATTGGTATGGTCAGGTGTGGAATTACTAGTCATAGAGTAGGCATGTGTTTTGTTTTAATGTGTACTACCAAACCAAGTGCTTTGCACAACTTAAACTTGCACCAGCAATGAGTTCTAATCACCTAACATCACTTCCCACTGTCAGTTTAATTCCAGCAATGTTGCTGACTTAAAAGTGTATCATTATGATTAAAATTCCCATTCTTCAG
>NW_027715886.1:0-326 GCF_054177405.1 Leptonychotes weddellii | reverse complement strand
GTATAATGATATAATTTTTCTATTTCTCTTTGCTCTTCTATCAGTTGTTGCCTCATATTTTTGATGTTCCATGTTTAGATGTATATATGTTAAGGATTGTTACATCTTCCTGCAGAATGGAGTCCTGTATTTTTATGTAATGCTTCTCTTTATTTATAATAAGTTTCCTTGTTCTGAAATCTGCCTATGCTGAAATTAATAAAGTAGTTCCAGCTTTTTTTTAATTGTTAGCATGGTATGTCTTCCTGTCTCTTTTCTTTTAAATTATGTATGTCTTCATATTTAAAGTGGATTTCTTGAAGACCACATACAGTTCTTTTTTTTTT
>NW_027715885.1:0-326 GCF_054177405.1 Leptonychotes weddellii | reverse complement strand
GTATAATGATATAATTTTTCTATTTCTCTTTGCTCTTCTATCAGTTGTTGCCTCATATTTTTGATGTTCCATGTTTAGATGTATATATGTTAAGGATTGTTACATCTTCCTGCAGAATGGAGTCCTGTATTTTTATGTAATGCTTCTCTTTATTTATAGTAAGTTTCCTTGTTCTGAAATCTGCCTATGCTGAAATTAATAAAGTAGTTCCAGCTTTTTTTTAATTGTTAGCATGGTATGTCTTCCTGTCTCTTTTCTTTTAAATTATGTATGTCTTCATATTTAAAGTGGATTTCTTGAAGACCACATACAGTTCTTTTTTTTTT
>NW_027715884.1:0-326 GCF_054177405.1 Leptonychotes weddellii | reverse complement strand
TTTTCCCCACCGCGTCAGAGGGTGGGGGGCACCCCTTGGGGAGGAGCGGTGGCCTCTTAGGGTTGCACCCTCCGGGGCAGTGCGTCTGAGGAGGCCGGACGCTGGCTGTGGGTAGCTGCTGCCCTGTGACCACGGCCCCAGGGGGCCCCGCGGCTCAGCCGCCGGCACGTGCCTTTCCCATGAAAATGTTCCTGAAAACAGTCCCTGAGCTGATTCCATTTCACAGATGAGCAGCACAGAGCTCGGAGCTGCCCTCGGCATGCCGGGGCTGACCCTGTCTCCTGCTGCGCAGAGGAAAGCCACGGCTCCTTCATCGGTGCCCCCTC
>NW_027715883.1:0-5608 GCF_054177405.1 Leptonychotes weddellii | reverse complement strand
TAAATGTAGGGGGAAGGTGACAGGCCACCAGGTTTCTAGAAGCAAGCAGATGCAGAAAGTTTGCCAAGGGAAGGAAGAGGGAAAGACAGTCCCGGTAGAGGGCACGGCAGGGGTAAAGGTGTGAAGAGCATCACTGAGCATAACTTGACTCGTTTGGGCCTTCACACGGGTCTTGTGTGGCTGACCGAGGGACGGCATGAGGAGAACAAAGGAACTGAGGGGACAAAGCCAAGTTCGTGTCCCCACTCCTGGTTATTTTTAGTTTGGGTCCGCCATTCCCAGGGAAATCCCAAGATGAGGATCCCAGGGCCAGTGAATTATTTAGGAGGCAGTTATTTAGGGGGCTCAGAGGCACATCAGGGGAATAGGGATATGAGGCAGGAAATGGGGGTAGCCTTAGAGGGTGTGTCATTGTGCAGGTGACCGAGGTGGTGAGGGGGGCACCTGCTGGGCACCCAGGGAATAGCGAGAATGCCAGGTTTATTCCCCAGAAGCCCGAGCTGCTCCCAGGGAGTGCTGACTCCTCACCACCTCTGGCCTCCTGGCCCTCAGCCCAAGTGGGCTCCAGGGGCCAGAGAAGTCAGGGCCGGGGGCTGGAGGCCCTGCGCGTGCAGGCCCACGAGGCTGGGTGTTGAGGGGCTGCAGGCAGGTGTCCACAGTGTCAGCTGCAGTTGACCGCCTCTCGTTTCACGTCTGAGACCAACTCTTAGTGAGGGAGGCAGAGGAGGAAAGAGAGGGAAGTTATCTGCCCGCAGTCCGGCTGAGGCCTTCATTTCCCTCACAACATTAACTCGGCCCTGCGTTGGGGAAAATCCAGGGTTTCGAGATTTGTATTTCTCTTACCACTTGATCCCTGACTGAAACCACTCGATCCAAAACACTGGCCTTGGTGGAGAGGGGAGGGCAAGATGGCGGCCGAGCGGGAGGACCTGGGCTCGCCTCCTCCTATGAATACAACTAGATAACTCTCAAATCATCCTAAATAACCTCAAAAACTGGCCGTGTTGGATTCATGGGAGACACTGGGGTGGGTGTGGGCTCTCCAACATGGCACCTTCCCAAGGTTTAACAGAGGCCTCCTTTGGGGCTCCCGTGCCCTTGCCCTCCTGTGCCCTCCTGTGGCCCCGTCACACCTGTCCTTCTCTGGCCTTCCTTGTGAGGTTCTGAGCTCCACAGTCGGGGACAGGAGCCCATCAGCTGGGCTCACGTTGTAGCTCTACCTGCTGGCCCAGGGCCTGGCACCGGGAGGCTCTCGGCAAATACCCGTCACCTCGAGGGATGAAGAACCCAGCGCAGAGCACGTGCTGTGTTCCCGACGCTGAAGCCAGCGCTTTACAGCACTCTCTCTTTGAATCGCACGGTCACCCTAGGACACAGGGCTCTGTATTGATTTTGTAGAAACAGCATTGCCCTTATTATTCTCAGTTTACAGGTGAAGCAACAGAGGCTCGGGCTGAGTGACTCACTGCAGCCAACACTGAGGGTGCGCCACCCATAACCCACCCCGAATCACATCAGTGCCCAAAGGCCTGACTTCCAACAGCCCGCAGCTCCGTCCCCTTGCCTGGAGTCTTTCTCCGGCCACCCAAGAGGACTCTGCCCATGTACGCGACCGGCCTGGGTGCTGCGGAGCTAACAGCCCTCCGAGCAGCCCTCCATCAATGATGGTGAGAATCGGCGTATCAATATCCCAGCTCCCCCACCCTCGGGTACATGCTGTACACGCATTTGCAGACTTCCCCAGAGGGATGAGCTCCAGCTGCTCAAAAATTCACTCTTTAGGGCCTTCCCTCCCTCCCCCCCACTCCCCACCCTCCTCCTGGTGCTCCCCGAGATCACCTCTAAATAACCACTTGCACTTGAGGCCTTGTCTCCATGGGTGTTTCTGACTGAGCAGCTCTGCACACTCAAACTTTAGGGTGTTTGCTCCGCACCCACACTCTTCACCTTGATGCTGCCCTGAGCCATGACTGACCCTCAGGCGTCTCCCACCAGAAGCTTTCAGGGATGCCACCATTTCCGTGCTCCCTTGGAGTTCCCACCTTGGTAGAACCATCGGCCTCATGAATGGAGAAGCCCAGAGTTCAAATTTTAAGCACATGTAAGGGGCTCTTTCTGCATCTTTGTTACTTTATCCCAATTTTTCCAGAGCCTTTGGAAAAGTGAAGCCTTGGCCTACAGCTTCACCTTTTTCAACCTTCTCCAGCCACCCCCTAAGCTATTCCTCTGCCTTTCACCAGACCCAACTTGAGATTTTTCTCTTTAGAATTTACAACTGAGTTTTTCTGGCCCACTGGCGATGAGAGACTGGATCATTCTGGTGACGGTCCAGAGACCAGCGGGGACAAGCTGTTGCCCCAAGTGCATCCTGTAGAGAGGGTTATTACTAGTCCCCCCCAGTCTATCCTTCACCCTAACAGGTCTCCCCCACTTGCTCCTCCAGCCTGTTCCCCTTGTAGCCTCCAGGACGATGTTCTGCAAATACTGAGATGGTCACATCAATCCTCTGCTAAAACCTTCCAGTGGCTTCTCTGACAATTAGAATAATAGCCATCCTGCGCCCACGGCCAGCCTGGCCCAGCACGACACAGGCTCTGCTGACCTCACCCCTGACCACCGTGCACTGACGCTCTGGCCATCTTCCTGCACCTGGAACTTCTCCAGCACTTCCTGCCTCAGGGCCTTTGCACTTACCTGGGGCCTCCGTCCCTCCTCAGAGAGGCTGGTCGCCCTGCTTTCTATCCCCCCACCTCATCGCTTTCTGCCAAGCCATTGTGATGACTGTCACCACAGCTCCTACTGCTTTTGGAGGATGTTTTATTTGTCATTCGCCCACTTCCTGGCTGTCGGTTCCCTGAGGTCAGGGACTTTGCTCCCCTTGTTGAGCACTGTGTCCCCCAGCACCTGGCACGGGCCTGACACAGAGCTGGTGCTCAGTACGTGCGTGCTGAAGGAATGCCCCCCATGCGTGTGACAACCAAGATGAGGTGGATGAAGCAGAGGAAATCGTTGCTTCCTTGCACTGGTGTCCCTAAGGGAGGGCAGGCTGCCTCCTTCCGCTTGGAAATCCAAACAACCAACCGTGTTTAGGAGGCGCCTGTAAGCTGCTCCTGTAAGATCCCTCTGCCTGCTTTAACTCCGCCATATTTATCTTCCACCCAGTCCACTCACGGCCTCGGGGGAGCCCCCGCCCGCCAGGAGCACGGGGAGTTCAGCTCCGGTCCTGGAGTGGGAGGGCCTGGCAACCGGGCCCTGGGAGCAGCAGACCTCGGGGCTTTCTCCAAGCTTCTCTTGGTCCCCAGGGTCTTTGGTGGCCTCTGCTCAGCAACCTCCCGGGCCCGGGAGGGGACAAGTCCCTGAGGGAAAGGACTGGAAAGTGAGGCTCCGGGGTCAGGGGTCCTCCTGGGAAGGAGCCCTAAGGGGCATGTAGTTTGCTTGGAAGTTGCCAGGCTCCAATCACCCCCTCCCCAGGGTCCTGCACCCATGGGAGACAGAACCCAGAGAAGCAGCAGGCCACGTCCTCAGAGGAAGCTCAGGCCACTGGAAAGTTGCTTGGAAAAGTTTGCCACCCTTCTCTCTCACTCCCCCCAGGTGCCCTCCGGGGGGCACAGGTACGTGGGTCCTAGGAGGCCAAGTGCCTGGCTGGCTTCACTCTTTCCAAGGTGGGTCCTAGAGCCAGGAGCTCACAGAGAATCAGAATCTGGGCCCATGAGACTACAGATCTCACTGGATCAAGGCCCTGCTTTCCTCTCAACCACATCTAACCTACCTAGGACAGTGTATTATCATATATGGTCAGGAAGTGCTTTCTTGGGTCTGCCTGTAGTCTCCCCTGCTTTCATGGAAAAGCCTATTTTGAGAATGTGGCATCCAAAGGTCAGATTGTACCTATATCTTGGATGATAAGGAAATCAGATTTAAAGACTAGACATTTGAGGGCCCAGCGTGGGGAGGTAAGGAAGTGTCAGGACCATGGGGAGGAGCTGTTTTCTCTTTTCTCAACTTCCTACTTGAGCAAGATGGAGCAAGGAAAGTGAGGGCCAAGGGCTTGGGCTCTGGAGGCAGGCAGACAAGGGTGCAGCCCCAGCTCTGCCCCTGCCCTCGTGGCCCCTGGTCCACAGCTCTAATGGAGTGCAATCCAGGTACCAGCCTCAGGGGTAGGATTAGCTGAGCTGACACGCGAGCAGGAGCCCAGGAGCGGCTGCTACTGACCGTGCAGTCAGCACGTGGCACGTGGAGGGTGCTGGGGACACTGCTCTCCCCCCTCCTTCCTCTGGACTCGCAGACCCTGAATGTGCATATTCTCCTGGGTAAAAATGAGCCTCAGCCCTCGCTCGCGTCTTCATTCAACAAACACCGCCGCAGGCAGCCTATGTCCCAAATGCCCAGGCCAGGAGAAACTCACTGTGGGCGACATGCGAAGAAGGGGGTCCTGAGTGGGGGTGACCAGGAGCTAGTGCGGTGGGGGCAGGGAGGAGAAGGTGCTGGAGCTGGGGATGTCAGGAGTGAGGCAGGCCAAGGAGGACTCGCAGGCTGAAGGCAGAGACACTTCCTCCTCTGCCAAGGCCCGTCGTTTCGTGCCTTTTATTTATTTTACATATATTATCTCCTTTTATTTTTTTAATGATTTTATTTATTTATTTGAGATAGAGAGAAAGAGCAAGAGAGAGAGAGAGAGCACAAGCTGGGGGGAGGTGCAGAGCGAGAGGGAGAAGCAGGCATCCCGCTGAGCAGGGACCCTGATGCGGGACTCGATCCCAGGACCCCCGGATCATGACCTGAGCCGAAGGCAGATGCTTAACCGACTGAGCCACCCAGGCGCCCCTCCCTTTATTTTTTAAACTGGTGTGGCTTACCCAGGGTCAAGTGATCCCCTCTTCAGTGTACAGCTCCGTGAATTTTTAGCCGTGTGGACACTGGCGTGACTACCTCTCCGGTGTAGGTATAGGACCCGAGCCACCAGCAGCCCCGCGTGCCCGTGCCCAGGCCATGCCCTGTGCCCCAGGCCCCGGTTCCGACTCTGTCACCACCCATGACAGAAGGCCCCCTTTTACATCATATATTTTGTCACACCCTTTTCACTGTCCTCAAATGAAATTCATAAATCCCCACCTAAATTAAGAAGGGAAATAAAAGAAAGCATAACATACGCATGTGTATTTATAATACAACAGCAAGAACAGTGGGGCAGGATATGAAGGTTCCCATAAGAATATCCCAGACGGGGCGCCTGGGTGGCTCAGATGGTTATGCATCTGCCTTCCGCTCAGGTCATGATCCCAGGGTCCTGGGATTGAGCCCTGCATCGCATTCCCTGCTCAACGGGGAGCCTGCTTCTCCCTCTGCCTCTCTCTATCTCTTATGAATAAGTAAATAAAATCATTAAAAAAAAAAAAAGAATATCCCAGACGTGGGGCGCCTGGGTGGCTCAGTCGGTTAAGTGTGTGACTCTTGGTTTCGGCTCAGATCTCAGGGTTGTCAGATTAAGCCCCGCGCTGGGCTCCGCGTGGAGTCTGCTTGAGATTCTCTCTCTCCTTCTGCCCCTCCCCCACTTACTCTTTCTCTCTTAAATAAATAAATAAATAAATAAATAAATAAATAAATAAAT
>NW_027715882.1:0-14379 GCF_054177405.1 Leptonychotes weddellii | reverse complement strand
TTTCAGGTATTTCTAGAATTGAGACTATTCACATTTTCTTTTTTTAAGTTTAAGCATTTTTACTATCGGTACATTTAAACTTAAGAGTACACTTAAACTTAAGAGGCAGACAGATGCTTCACTGAAGCTTAACCGGCCGAGCCACCCAGTTGCCCCCGATCACGTTATTTTCTTGTTCAAAGAATATTGTGTGGGGACGCCTGGGTGGCTCAGTCGTTAAGCGTCTGCCTTCAGCTCAGGTCATGATCCCAGAGTCCTGGGATCGAGCCCCGCATCAGGCTCCCTGCTCAGCAGGAAGCCTGCTTCTCTGTCTCCCACTCCCCCTGCTTGGTTCCCTCTCTCGCTGTGTGTCTCTCTCTCTGTCAAATAAATAAAATCTTTAAAAAAAAAAAAAAGTTGATAGACTCTGCCCTGTACGGTTAATTCCAAACTTTTTTTTCTTTCTAAAAGATTTTTATTTATTTATTTAACAGCGATAGAGAGCACGAGTAGGCAGAGTGGCAGGCAGAGGGAGAGGGAGAAGCGGGCTCTCCGCCGAGCAGGGAGCCGGACGCGGGGCTAATTCCAGACCCTTATTTCGGTCTGGTTCAGACTCACTGTCGTAGCCACTGTACCCTAAGTCGGAATTTGCAGCACCTGAGCTAAATCCAGCAGTCAGGCGGGGCAGTGGTGCTCCCTGTGACAGAAATTTTATAAATTGCCTACATGTAAAAAGCAGGTGCTTTCACCTAAAACGTCTGAGTCTTCAGTCTCTTTTGAAAATTGGGCAGTGTGACAGCACTGGGCCCGTGGAGGCCTGGCCCTGGCATTGGAGACACTGTGTGGCCTTCTGTAGGTGGGGCCTGTGTTCTCGAGCTCTGCGCAGTCCCCACCGTGGTCTGTGGCGCCCACGCTAGGGCTGAGCATCAGCTGCCGTGTGTCACTGCTTGCACTGAAGCCGCTTGGACGTGCGGTAAATCTTGTCTGCATTAAAAGTAGCAAATGGGAAGCTAGAATGAGTGGGCAAGCGTTTTAAGAAAAGTGGAAGAGAGGGCGCCTGGGTGGCTCAGTTGGTTGGGCGACTGCCTTCGGCTCGGGTCATGATCCTGGAGTCCCGGGATCGAGTCCCGCATCGGGCTCCCAGCTCGGCAGGGAGTCTGCTTCTCCCTCTGACCCTCCTCCCTCTCATGTTCTCTGTCTCTCATTCTCTCTCTCTCAAATAAATAAATAAAATCTTTAAAAAAAAAAAAAAAAGAAAAGTGGAAGAGAGCACTGTTGTTTTGAAACGAAACCCTTCATGTGTGTTTAACAGCAAACTGTGTTTCTAGACAAACCCACGTGCTTCCCTCCTTGAGGTTATTCGACTGGCTTGGCAGGCGTTTATTTAGAAGTTTATTTGACTCTCCTTTTAAATTACTTTTGGAGCATTTTCTTTCTGCTGGGCCTTGTTCTCAAAGTTTCACACAATCAGCTCACTTAACTCCTACAAGTCACAGTGGAAAGTTTGTTGTGTGGTTTTGTCCCCATTTTTAAAGGAAATTGGAGCATAAAGAGGTTATGTAACTTGTACAAAGTCACAAAACCATGAAGTGGCAGAGCCAAGATGAGACGCCAGGCAGTCTGGCCTCAGGATCTGTGTCCTTAACCATGTCGTTCCTGCTGGACTAGGTTGCTCCCTCTCCTCCCAATTTATGCTGTGCCCTCTGGCCTTTGCTCTTGCGCTAGCCCTCAGTGCAATAAATTTCCTTTTCCTTTGTTTTTAACATAGAGCTCAGCTCTTACGTCCTTTATAATATATAAAACTTTTTCTGGGTACATTAGCCTGAAATAATTTCTCCCTTAAACTCCTAGAGATTATATTGTCTTCTGCTACCTTGAGATGTCTCTTCTACCGAACTATTATTTAAATCTAAAAAATGTTTTTATCTTTTTATTTGATATTTTTTCAACTAGATCATAAATTTGAGTAAGGAGGAAAAAAAGATGTTCAGTAATGTTTAAAGAATTCATTAATCTTAACCTATGGATTGCCTATTCCTAAAAATCTGAGATTGGTGCCAAAAGCTGTTAAGTACTGCTTGGCCTTTGTCTAAGATTTAATTCTAGGCAAGTAAAGTAATTGACTTAAAAGAACCGTGATAGAGAACTACTTGGTCCTCAGAAGGGAACTTTATTTGCTAATAAGAGTTTCAAGATACTCATTGTTCTGAAATATCTTGACTTTGTTTAATACCATAGTTTTACTCATTTTCTGCTATCAGGGTAACAATCATATAAATCCAGGCAGTGTTTGCTTGCTTTTTACTTCTAAAAAATTGCCTTTGGTGCAAGCTCTTTTAAAAGAGCCACTCTCGGGTGCCTGGGTGGCTCAGTTGGTTAAGCGACTGCCTTCAGCTCAGGTCATGATCCCAGGGTCCTGGGATCGAGTCCCGCGTCGGGCTCCCTGCTCAGTGGAGAGCCTGCTTCTCCCTCTCCCACTCCCCCTGCTTGTGTTCCCTCTCTCGCTGTGTCTCTCTCTGTCAAATAAATAAATAAAATCTTAAAAAAAAAAAAAAAAAGAGCCACTCTCCTTACATGTTTTATGAGACCAGCATTACCCTGACACCAAAACATGTCAAAGACATTACAATAAGAGAAAATTACAGACCGATATCTCTCATAACAGGTGAAAAAACATCCTTAGCAAAATAGGAGAAAATCCAATTGTACGATATATAAAAAAGAACGTACATCATGACCAAGTAGAGTTTATCCCAGGACTGCAAGATTGGCTTAACATTTTGAAACCAAACCAGGTAATTCATGACATAAAAAGAACAAAGGCGAAAAAAATAATCATCTTGATTGATACAAAAAATGTATTTGACAGAATTCCGTATCCGTTCATGATAAAAACTTGGCAAAAAAGGAAGGAAACTTCTTCAATCTGATAAAGGGCATCTGAGAAACCCACAGCTGACATCGTATTTAATGGTGAAACAGTGAATGCCTTTTCCTAAGATACTCAACAGGGCAGGGATGTCTGCTCTCACCACCACTCTTTAATATTACAGTGGGTGTTTTACATAGTATAACAAGTCAAGAAAAAGAAATAAAAATCATACGGATTTGAAAGGAAGAAGTAAAGCTCTTTATGATTGCGGATGTAGAAAATCCTAGGAAATCTACAAAACAAGTGCTGGAACTAAAAAATGAATATAGCAAGGTTGTAGCCTACGAGGTCAATATTCAAAAATTAGTTTTTAGAAAATGAAATTTTTAAAAATATACATACCACAGTGTCCTTCTTCATTCATCCACTGATGGACACTTAGGTTGTTTTCATGTCTTGGCTGTTGTAAATGATAGCTACAGTGACCATGAAATGCAGGTATCCCTTCAAGTTAGTGTTTTTATTTCCTCTGGATAAAGATCCAGTAGTGGAATTGCTGGATCACAGGGTAGTTCTGTTTTTAATTTTTGAGGAACCTCCATACTCTTTTTCATAGCGGCTGCACAAACGACATTTCCACCAGCAGGGCCCAGGGGTTTCCTTTTCTCTACACCCTTGCCAGCCCTTGTGATTTTTTATCTTTCTGATCATAGCCATTGCAGCAGGTATGAGGTGACACCTCATTGTGGTTTTGATTTCTGTTCCCCTGATGACTAGTGATATGGAGCACATTTTCATGTACCTGTTGACCATCTGTATGTCTTCTTTGGAAAATTGTCTATTCAGATCCTCTGCCCATTTTTTAAATGGTTTATTTTTTGCTGTTGAGTTGTAGTTCTTTATATGTTTTAGGTATTCACCCGTCACCAGATATATAATATAAAATATTTTTTCTCATTCTGTAAGTGGCCATTTCATTTTGTTGATGGTTTCCTTCACTGTACAAAAGGTTTTCAGCTTGATGTAGTCCCACTTGTTTATTTTTGCTTTTGTTGCCTTTTGGGAATTCTGATTCTAACAACAGACTGAAGAAAGAGTATAACAATGACAAAATGAAAATTGAGAACTGAAATACATTATATTTTTTCACTTTAGGATCAAATCCATTTTAATTATATGGTTGAACATTCTCTTTTTTAGATGTGTAGAAAAAACTTACCTGGCTCCTACTAAAGAGGAATCAACAACTTAAATATAAAAATTATGCTTTTTAATAATTTGCTGAGATCTTTTAGGCTTAGCACATTCCCTCTGAATATAAAACCCACCTCTATAGGAGGTAGATTAACTAGGGTATATCAAGCAGAAAACTTAGACTCAGAAGATTTAAATCCTTAGGAATAAATTTAACAAAAGGTATGCAACACATAATACACTGAAAATTATGAAACACTGCTGAGAGAAATTAAAGAAGACCGAAATGAATGAAGAGGTACAGATGCTGAGATCAGGGATAGGAAACTCAATATTGTTAAGATATCAATTGTCCGAAGTTGATCTAATGTTTCAGTGTAATTCCAATTAGAAATCTTAAGACTTTTTTATAGAAATTGATGAGCAGATTCTAAAATTTATAGGGAAATGTGAAGGATCTAGTAAAATCAAAAAGGTCTTGAAGCAGAAGAACAGTGTTGGAGGATTTATTCTACCTGGTTTTTAAAATTTACTAAAGCTACATAATCAAAAAAGTGTATGAGATGCCCAGGTGGCTCAGTCGGTTAAATGTCTGACTTGATCTTAGCTCAGGTCTTGATCTCAGGGTTGTGGGTTCAGGCTCCACATTGGGCTCCACGCTGGATGTGGAGCCTACTTGAAAAAAAAAGAGGGAGAAAAGAATGTAGTGTTAGTGTATGGGTAGGTAGACCAGTGGGGCAGAATATATCCACATATATAAGGTCAGTTGATTTTTTTTTTTTTTATTTGACAGGAGAGAGAGAGCACAAGCAGTGGGAGCAGCAGGCCGAGGGAGAAGCAGGCTCTCTGCTGAGCGGGGAGCCTGACGTGGGGCTCGATCCCAGGACCCTGGGATCATGACCCGAGCTGAAGGCAGACACTTAACTGACTGAGCCACCCAGGCACCCCAAGGTCAGTTGATTTTTGACAAAGACACCAATGCAATTCAGTGTGGAAAGGAAATTTATAAACAGCTGGTGCTGGAACAATCGAATGTCCATGTCTGCCTCACACCATTTACAAAGGGTAATATGAGGTAGATCATAGATTTTTTTCAAAGATTTATTTATTTTGAGAGAGAGCGTGAACATGAGCAAGCTGGGGGAGGGGCAGAGGGCGAGGGAGAGGAAGAGCGAGAATCCCAAACAGACTCTCCACTGAGTGTGGAGCCCGACTTGGGGCTTGATCTCACGACCCCGAGATCATGACCTAAGCCAAAATTAAGAGTTGGATGCTTAACCGACTAAGCCACCCAGGCGCCCCAAGGTAGAACATAGATTTAAATGTAAAAGTGAAACTTGTAAAACATCTAGAAGAAAATGCAAGAGAATATTTTCACAACCTTGGGGTAGGCAAAGTTTTTTAAAGAAAGATTTTAGAACACACTATAAAAGAAAAAAAAAGATTAACTGCATCAAAATTAAAAACTTACTCGTCAAAAAATATCATTAAAAAAAATGAAAAGGCATGCCACACATGGGGAGAAAATATCCAGAATACACATATCTAACAAAGGTTTGGGCTTAAGATTTGAACAGATCCTTCACCAAAAAAAGTATCAATGAATGGCTAATAAGCACACAAAAAAATATACAGCATCATTAGTAATCAGAGAAATGCAAATTAAAACCACAGTTTCAGGGGTGCCTGAGTAGCTCAGTTGGTAAAGCATCCAACTCTTGGTTTTGGCTCAGGTCATGATCTCATGGGTCCTGAGATAGGGCTGCAGGCTCACTGGGGAGTTGGCTTGAAGATTCTCTCCCTCTGCCCCTCCCTGCACTTGCGCATGCACGCTCACTCTCAAATAAATAAATAAATCTTTTTTTTTTTTTTTAAAGATTTATTTATTTGAGAGAGAGAGTGAGAGAGAGAAAGAACACAAGAGGGGGGAGCGGGAGAGGGAGAAGCAGACTCCCTGCTGAGCAGGGAGCCCGATGCGGGACTTGATCCCGGGACTCCAGGATCATGACCTGAGCCGAAGGCAGTCGCTTAACCAACTGAGCCACCCAGGCGCCCAATAAATAAATCTTAAAAAAAAAAACAAACCACCACAATTTCATACCACTTGCCACTCACTAAAATGACTAAAATTAAAAACTGAGGTAATACCAAGTGTAAGAATGTCAGGCAGCCTGGAACTGTTCCATTATCTGTTGTTTTCTGATGTTGATGTCCTTGACCCTCAACTAGATTTCCCTTACTAAGAAAGATGTATTCAAAGCTACAATGATAATTATGTATTTGTCTATTTCTCCTGTTATTTATGTTCACTTTTTGCTTTATGTATTTTGAGGCTGTGTTATTCGTTAGATGCATACAAATATACATGGTTTTTATATATTCCTGTTGTATTGACACTGTTGTTAATTATGAAATGTCCCTTTTCGGGGCACCTGAGTGGCTCAGTTGGTTAGGCATCGGACTCTTGATCTTAGGATCATGAGTTCAAGCCCCACGACGGGCTCCACGCTACATAAAAAAAATGTGGAGCCTACATAAAAAAAATGAATAAATAAAATAAAATAAGAAATGTCCCTTTTCATCTCTAGTAATATTTATTACTTTGAAGCCTACTTTGATTAGGATAGCTATACCACTTTTCTTTTGGTTTTGCTTGGAATATGTAAAATACTTGTCTTCTGTATATCTTTTTTTCTTTTTTTTTAAGATTTTATTTATTTATTTGAGAGAGAGAGACAGAGATAGTGACAGAGACAGCGAGAGAGAGCACAGCGGGGAGGAGAGGGAGAAGCAGGCTTCCCGCTGAGCAGGGAGCCCGATGCGGGGCTCGATCTCAGGACCCCAGGGTCATGACCTGAGCCAAAGGCAGACGCTCAACTGACTGAGCCACTCAGGTGCCCCTGTGTCTTTTTTTTCCTATCTTGATTTTCAGCCATTCTACATCCTTATTTTAAGGTGGGTATCTCTTGTAATCAGCATATAATTGGACTTTATTTTTTTTATTTTTATTTTATTTACTTATTTATTTTTAAAAAGATTTTATTTATTTATTTGACAGAGAGAGACACACACAGCGAGAGAGGGAACACAAGCAGGGGGAGTGGGAGAGGGAGAAGCAGGCTTCCCATGGAGCAGGGAGCCCGATGTGGGACTCGATCCCAGGACCCCGGGATCATGACCTGAGCCGAAGGCAGACGCTTAACGACTGAGCCACCCAGGCGCCCCATGGACTTTATTTTTTTAACCCATTCTGACATTCTTTTTTCTTTAATTGGATGTTGTAGTCTTTTTACATTTGACGTAATTATTGATTGGATTTAAGTTTACTGTTTGTGTTTCCTCTTCACTCCATCTGTTCCTTGTTTTTTTTTCCCTTTCTCAGAATTGTATTAATTAAATATTTGTGGGCGCCTGGCTGGCTCAGTCAGAGGAGCGTGCCGCTTTTGATCTTGGGGTTGTGAGTTCAAGCCCCGCATTGGGTGTAGAGATTACTTAAAATCTTAAAAAAATTAAATATTTGTTATTATTCTATTTGTATTTTTGAATAACTTGTTAGTGTACATTCTTTTAATATGATTACCCTGAAGATAGCTTCTTAAAAAATAGAGACTTCTATTTCTAAATTGCTTAACAATTTGGGGAATCCAGTAGATATTTGGCATAAATTCTTCTAAATTTGCTTTGTTCCCTTGATATTTTTAAAAGGATATGAAAATTTTTTTGAATACAGTATTAAATAAATTATTTTGACTCTCGTTTTTAGAATCACACCCAGAAAATTTGATACTGTTCAAGCATCCAAGGGTCACAGAAGTGGGATTATCACCAGTGATGTTGGAGACTTAACTTTAAGCAAGAGGGGAATAAGGACATCATTTACATTTAGGAAAGTGAGGCAAACACCTTGTAATTGTAGTAAGTATATAATTTTGGTTCCACTGTAAAATGGAGTAAATCTAGTGTAAAAATCTTTTAAAGTCCCATCAGAACCAAGGAGAGCTTGGTCTTAACCCTAATGGCATTTCTCATACTCTGCGTAGTGTTGTACTTAATGGAAATTTTTCTTAACCGCCCCCATTGAGTTTGTATTCCTTGAAAGCAGGGACTGCATTTTATTCATCTTTATTTTCCCAAATATAGTACTTAGGCATAGTTGGATGCCAAATAAACATTTTCTTAAATTGAAGTCACAGTTAAGAGTGCTAAATAAAATTATAGCATGTTAAAATATCATTTGTACAAAAATAGGTTTTATTGGAAACAGCTTGTCAGGTTTCTAAATTACTTCTCATTAACCCAACGAGGAAGTTAGAGATGAACCAATTGCTGCATAGTAAGTAGATATCTCTAGGGGGATAAACAGTGGTTTGTGTTTTGGTCAGTTTGGAAATCTAGGAGGGAATAAGAGAAATGCCAAAAACTTGTCAAGAGGATGTTATTTTGAATTGTCTATACAAGTACATCATAACCTGTATTTCTTGGACTCATTGAATAAAAATCTCTTTCATTTTGTAAGTAGTATCTGTTATTAAACTTGAAATTGCTATATTTGATATCTTTTTTTTTCCTAAATCTGATATCTTGGTGTTAGTGAAGCTTAAAACAGACTTTTGTTTCTTTTGCTAAAAGTGTCATTGAGGCCTTGGAACATCAAATTTTTTTATCAATTAAAAAAAGTGTATTTTGTATTTGTTGAGTGTCTGACACTGTCTATAGTTTTACAAGATAATGAAAAATACAGCACGACTCCTGTTCTTGAGGAACCTGAGGGTCTAGTTGGAGAGACAACCTAGTTTTCTTCTACAGAGGTTTCTTTGTTGCGGATGTTAATTGAATGTAAGGCATATTATAGAAATTCTGAATGTATATTCAGTTTACAGATGTTTT
This sequence comes from Leptonychotes weddellii, assembly GCF_054177405.1. Lineage (NCBI taxonomy): Eukaryota > Metazoa > Chordata > Mammalia > Carnivora > Phocidae > Leptonychotes > Leptonychotes weddellii. Next base: position 5,447 of record NW_027715882.1, on the reverse strand, counting down.
TCACGTTCAAGGCCATCTTTTTGGATACTTTTGGTCAAAATTTGTGAATTTTTAAGGAGAAGGGTTGCCTCTCTAGATTACTCAGCTGTTTATAATTTCTAAGAGGATAAAATGTTACCAGGACCGGTTGAGGGTCATTGTAGTGAATGCGGTAGTGTAATCCTGATGTGCGGAAGATACAAGGTAACCCGTCTGTTGTCACCTGCAGGTGTTAGAGCCGTCGGGCTTTCTTCAATGTCCGCATGAAATGTTTAGAGCTGCCCTTCACACAGTAGCAGAGACTAGCTGTCTCCCACCCCTTTCTCAAGGTTCGGCACACTCTGATGAGAGTTAGGGAGAATTCCCAAAGCCATGAACGCTGCCGCCCACTTCTGAGCTGCCACATGATTTCTCATTATTGCCTCTGTCCTCACTGTGGCTTCTCTGGAACACTGCTCCTTCCTCCTGTATTTCCTGCAGTAAAAAGATGCGTCTCCTAGACTTCGGCCGGAGATAAAGGGAAATTATAGCATAGCAGAGAACAGGCAAGGATTTAAAATGAGTGTTAGACATGATTGCAGGGAACAGGGAACAACTTCAGAATTCATTTAATTAGGATGTTAATTAGGATAACAGTGTATCCTCAACTTCCTTGGTCATCTCCTTGACTTGATGGTGTTCTCCTTAGGGTGTGCTGATTCTGTTGAAGGAGGCGATGCCTGCAGTCACTGAGATTATGGGCTCTCGAGTCCCCACTGGCTGGGTGCAAGTCCTGGCTCTGTGACTTACCGTCTTTGTCACTTCAGGATCGTTACTTAGCATTCTGTGCGTCATGTCCTCATCTGTAAAATGGACGCAGTAGTACCATCTCAAGGTGTTATTGTGAGAATTGAGACCATCCGTATAAACTCCTTCAAATAGTGTTCATTAAATGCTTGTGATCATAACCAAATGACACTTTCTCTTAGGTCTTGTTGTTTTTCCAAGAGTGCTAGGGCCCCAGAACTCCTGTTTCCTTTGCTCACCAGGAGAAAAACCCTAACTCCTGTTAATTCAGCTAAATTTCTTCTGGTTAGGCCAGGCCCATCAAGATGCTTTCCGAAATAAAAGGACCTTAATCCCAGGATGAACTAGGCATCTGCATTATCAGGCTTGCAGAATTGCAGTTCATGTCTTGTTGCAGATGGATTTTTCCCTTTTTTCATTTAGACCCCTCACACATGTAATTGGACTTGTTAGGTAAGAGTTATTTTTAAACTGATAAATCAGAGCCTGCTTATCCCTAGCCACCAAATTTGCATTGATTTGCTTGTTTTTTTTAAGAAAACATACATTATGAATCACTTGGATAAAAATGAACGGTTTATATTGCCCTATTTTTCATTAGGTTACCCTTTGGTCTGTGACAGCCAGATGAAGGAGACCCTCCCATCATTTCCAGAGAGCGCTAGAGAAGCCTCACAGCTGGAGCGAGAATACGTCCATAGAGTCTATGAAGAGATTGCTGAGCACTTCAGCAGCACGAGACACACCCCGTGGCCGCGCGTCGTGGACTTCTTGAAAGCTTTGCCAAGTGGTTCATTAGTGGCTGATGTTGGCTGTGGAAACGGAAAGTATCTTGGCATCAATAAGGAGTTATATATGGCAAGTCATTGTTGCTTCTGGCTCTCTTTTGGCTTTGTTAGGTTATTGTCACCTTCTGCCTTATGCCTTATATAACTTATAAAAGTTATAACCAACAGATGGAAAATTAATGATCACTCCTATTCTTTTTTATTCCCCTGAGAATTTGTGGGCATGCATGCCATTATTTGTAGTGTATGTGTGTGGTTTTTTTTCCCCTTCCCGTTAGATTGTGCTTATTTTATCAGTAAAACTGTCTTATATTTATTAAACTCTTTACAGGTCAGAAAGGATGTTTAGAGAAGCCACTTTCTTTACTTAGATCCTCCTAAGTATGAGAAAGTTAAAGCTGATATTTTCATGTGTCTCTCATAAATGAAGCAACTGAGACTCACAGACTGTATTACTTCCCTGATGTCATATAATTAGGGGACATAACTGAAACTTGAACCCATGCCTCTGATGCCAAATATAGTGTTCTTTCATTCACAGTAGGAAAAAATAAAAGTTACTATTTATTGGTGTCTTACTGTTGAGGAAACTAGGGCTGAAGTAGCTTAAACCAAGTGACCGAGGTTACAGCTTGAGGCCCAGGATCTGAACCCACTTCTTTATCGTGCCAAATTTGTTTCCAGTTGCTATGATTTCCTTTCCTGCGGTTCACTTTTTTTCCGGCCGTGCTGGGAAGGAGAACATTCTCCCTACATTGGTGCATTATTGTAAATACCCATATCAACGCTGCTCTTGGGAGGACTGAAACTTCCCTTTCTCAAGATTAGGGGCGGGAGGACTAGAGTAAGGAGGGAGGTGGGGACAACGGGAGCAGTCCACACTCACGGGCTCCTGGAGGACGTCACGTGGCGCGTCATCTGTATCTTTACCTCCTCCTTGATAGTACGCACCTGCCTGAGGAAAGTGAGTTACGCTGCAGGGTTCATGCATTAAGAGACAGATAAAAGCGTAGCTTTTCATCAAGATAAGATATTAGTATCCATGTATTGTCATTATGTTTACAATTAAATTTTAGTTTATCAAGAATAAGGTCTAATGAGTTAGGTTTGTTCATGTGGAAGAAGTAGGTTTTGATGTGCCACTTAAAATCAAAGTGATATCTGCTGATATTTCAGTCTTAAGGTATTGGCCAAAACGTCTCTCCGTGAGCTCTGCTCTTACACCTTCCTGATGCTAACCCCCAGCTTTACGGAGTCAGGCAGCACTCGTGACAGCGAAGCGAGGTGGAGGTCAACCACACTGACGTAGTCCTACTGACTGTGTTATCCTGTTAAAATTGAGAAACATGATTTCCTGGTAAACTGAGCCCAAAGATCTGAATCTGTTCAAGACGGAATACATTTAGAAGAATGAGAAAATCACAAGTATAGTCACTTTCCACTATTTATATTCATTTTATGGTTGGCAGTTTGTGATTCACAGTCTGACCTCCCGGGAAGGCTCAGTAGGTGTTGGTTCAATGCAGGAATGAAGACGCCTTGTCTGGCTGGAGTTAGGGTTGTCATTATACCAGAAATGGAGTCACATATGATCGAAGGAAGCTGCCGAAGCTCCAGCCTGTATGTTTGAGTGTATTTTCGGCAGCTGTCTTTGAGCCTGAAAATAACGTGCATTTTTTGATATTCATGAGGGAATGTGACCTGGGACATTCATTCTAGGTATTCGCACGTAGGATTGTCTTAGAATTAAAAAACAAGTTTATATTATTATTACATGCTTCCTTAACAAAATGTATTTTTGAAATACTACCAGGATGAGAGGTTGTGTCCAGCCTTTGTTCCGTGCAGTCACAGTAACATTTGTGGAGTGAAGTGTTTAATACACATCAATTATTTGGTTCTCATCTCATCCCTGAGAAGTAGGCATTTTTATGACGAGGAAAACAGAAGTTAAGTGGCTTTCCTAGGTTGTCCAGCTAGTTCAGCTCGGGACTTGAGGTTGCTGTTTTCAATGTAGTCGATGGGCTTCGCCCTTTCCCCCGCGCTCTGAACCCCTTATTGCCAGTCTCATCTCCCCATAGTGCTTGTTTCCTTAGTAGCTTAAAAAATGTGGTGTTTTTTTTGTTTTTTGTTTTTTTTAAGATTTTATTTATTTATTCATGAGAGACAGAGAGAGAGAGAGAGAGGCAGAGGGAGAAGCAGGCTCCCAAGGAGCAGGGAGCTCGATGCGGGGCTCGATCCCAGGACCCTGAAATCATGACCTGAGCCAAAGGCAGACGCTTAACCATCTGAGCCACCCAGGCGCCCAGAAATGTGGTGTTTTTTAAGTAATAATAATACAGCCGCAATTCAGAAAATGGACAAAAGGAAAGGTGTTTGCCTGTAATCCTAACACCCTAAGAAAGCAGTTTTTCGTGGGAGATGTCCTTCCCATGTTTTTCCTGTAATGTTTGTATCATCCCAAATACGCATACACCTTGATGACTCATTCGTATCACTTTATATTTCTTTTTTTTTTTTTTAAAGATTTTACTTATTTATTTGAGAGAGAGAGAATGAGAGACAGAGAGCACGAGAGGGAAGAGGGTCAGAGGAAGAAGCAGACCCCCCGCCGAGCAGAGAGCCCGATGCGGGACTCGATCCTGGGACTCCAGGATCATGACCCGAGCCGAAGGCAGTCGTTTAACCAACTGAGCCACCCAGGCCCCCCTCACTTCATATTTCTATGTTGATGGAAATATGTCAGTTCCTGGACTTAATAACACTCTTGATGGTTCCTTATGTTCAGTGTGGAGTTACTATAAATAACACAGTAATGAGCATCTCCCCTGAGAAACAGTCTGACGGGAAGGAAGAACGTGGGGTTTAGAGCGAGAAAAGCCCAGGTTTAAATCTCTGCTCCACCACTTAACTATTTTTTTTTAAAGATTTTATTTATTTATTTGAGAGAGAGAGTGAGAGAGAGAAAGAGCACAAGAGGGGGGAGCGGGAGAGGGAGAAGCAGACTCCCCGCCGAGCAGGGAGCCCGATGCGGGACTCGATCCCGGGACTCCAGGATCACGACCTGAGCCGAAGGCAGTCGCTCAACCGACTGAGCCACCCAGGCGCCCCCACCACTTAACTATTTTAACTTGGGGCAGATGACTTACCTGTGGTGAGACAAGTCTTCCTCATTTGCAGTGTAGTTAACAGTAGCTAACTCAGGGTGTGTGTTCAGGGTTGAGGTCATTAATACAGAGAATCTGCGGTCATATCTAGTGGCTGTGCCAGTAAAAGGCAGGGTGTTTTTTTTTTTTTTAGCTCATTTAGCTTTTCTCGTATTTTGGATAATTTTTTTTTAGGATGAATTTTTAGGAGAGCAATTATTGGGTCAAAAGTTACGCACATTTTTGGGGCTCCTGGGTGGCTTATTTGGTTGAGCATCTGACTCTTGATCTCAGGGTCATGAGTTCAGGCCCCGCATTAGACTCCTCGCTGGACATGGAGACCACTTTAAAAAAAAAAAGTTGTGAACATTTTTATCCTTCTTAAAAAGTGGTGCACCAGATGGCTTTTGAAAACCGGTGGAGTCCATTTGCACTGTCCTAGTGCTTCGGAGAGCTGGTTTTATTGCTGCCATCCCTGTGGCGTATTTTGATTTTAAAATATTTTTGATGGGGCACCTGGGTGGCTCAGTCGTTAAGCGTCTGCCTCCGGCTCAGGTCATGATCTCGGGGTCCTGGGATCGAGTCCCCATTGGACTCCCTGCTCAGCGGGGAGTCTGCTTCTCCCTTTCCCTCTGTTCCCCCCTCCTGCTTGTGCTCTCTCTGACAAATAAATAAAAAAATCTTTAAAATAAATAAATAAAGGTCAAGCCTTTAAAACTATATTTACTTAACATGGTAATTTTATAAG
>NW_027715881.1:0-326 GCF_054177405.1 Leptonychotes weddellii | reverse complement strand
CTGGACACCCAACTGACTTAGCCACCCAGGTGCACCAAAAACTATTTTAAATAATGTTGCTGTTGCCCTGTGGGATAAAGATGTGTTCCATATATACAATGGAATATTACTCAGCCATCAGAAAGGATGAATACCCGACTTTTACATCAACATGGATGGGACTGGAGGAGATTATGCTAAGTGAAATAAGTCAAGCAGAAAAAGTCAATTATCATATGGTTTCACTTATTTGTGAAACATAAGGAATAGCATGAAGGACATTAGGAGAAGGAAGGGAAAAATAAAGGGGGGGGATCAGAGGGAGAGATGAACCATGAGAGACTATG
>NW_027715880.1:0-326 GCF_054177405.1 Leptonychotes weddellii | reverse complement strand
TTTTTTTTAAAGATTTTATTTATTTATTTGAGACAGAGAGAATGAGAGAGAGAGAGCACATGAGAGGGGGGAGGGTCAGAGGGAGAAGCAGGCTCCCTGCCGAGCAGGGAGCCCGATGCGGGACTCGATCCAGGGACTCCAGGATCATGACCTGAGCCGAAAGCAGTCGCTTAACCAACTGAGCCACCCAGGTGCCCCTATTTTGATTTTTATAGTTTCTTTCCTCTCTGAGCCAATAAACTTCAAGATGTGGACTTTCTAAGAAAGAAGATTAAATAACCTGTTTGACCAGTTTCCCAAATGATAGATGTAAAGTGTAAACCTTT
>NW_027715879.1:0-326 GCF_054177405.1 Leptonychotes weddellii | reverse complement strand
TGATTTTGATTATTATACTATAATTATGTTAAAATATATCCTGGTTCTGAGGAATTACACAGAGAAGTAAAGAAGTTAAGGGACCTATCGTCTCTAATCTATTCTCAAATGGTTCGGGGGGAAAATGAATGAGAGAGAATATGATAAACTGTGGCAAAATGTTGGCAGTTGGTGAATCTGGTTGAAGGCCATACTATTCCTACAACTTTTCTGTAAATATAAAATCATTTCAAAATACAGGTTTAAAAGTCCTTGAGAATCACCATGGTGTTGGAAAACCAAGGGAATATGGTACCAGGAGTGTTATGGCTGGGAAAACTGTGCAG
>NW_027715878.1:0-326 GCF_054177405.1 Leptonychotes weddellii | reverse complement strand
GCATTCATAGGTGTTAGGGGTTAGAACGCGGACATCTTTGGGGGCCATTCTTCTGCCTCCCGTGAGGGGGATAGCTAAGGAAAACAAAATATATTGAACGACAGGTGATATTAAGGGCAATAGAGAAAGGCAACGCGGGAGCGGGAACCGAGTATGCAGGACCTGTGTGTTCTTCTGTAAGGTTTGATCCGAGAAGGTCTCCTGATGAGGGGACAGCTGAGTAAAAATCTCTGAAAGATAAGGGAACTCACCATGAAGGTGTGTTCAGGGAAAGTGTTCCTGCAAAGAGAACAATTAGTGTCAAGTCCCCGAGGTGAGAGAGTGCT
>NW_027715877.1:0-326 GCF_054177405.1 Leptonychotes weddellii | reverse complement strand
GGATGCCACCGACCTGGTACTGCCGTGCAGGGCCCAAAGCCACAGGCGCTGACAGAAGCCAATCTGAAGACTCTGTCCAGCCTGGGGCTTGAGAGACTTTCGGATGCCCAGAGTCTCCGCCCTCCCCCTGCGCCCCCTCACCACTCCACCCCGGCGCCCTGTGCACAGGCCGGCCTCCCTACGTGACACGAGGCGGTGGCTTGTCCCCCATCACACGCATCACACACCCGCTGTGCGCGAAAAACCAAGTCCACAGACAATTCATTTCTATTTACCAAACTCCACTTGCTAGAAACTTTTCAGGGCCACCTTCCTTCAAAAGGTCC
>NW_027715876.1:0-326 GCF_054177405.1 Leptonychotes weddellii | reverse complement strand
CCTTTCTTTTTTCTTTTCACCTACTATTCATTCTTCTGTTTTTTCCACATTCTTACCACCTTCATGTGCATTTATCCACACCACGTATTACATTTTTTTAGGCACCTAAATTTTTTTTTAAAGATTTTATTTATTGGGCGCCTGGGTGGCTCAGTTGGTTAAGCGACTGCCTTCGGCTCAGGTCATGATCCTGGAGTCCTGGGATCAAGTCCCACATCGGGCTCCCTGCTCAGCAGGGAGTCTGCTTCTCCCTCTGACCCTCCCCCCCTCTCATGTGCTCTCTCTCTCCTCTCATCCTCTCTCTCAAATAAATAAATAAAATCTTT
>NW_027715875.1:0-326 GCF_054177405.1 Leptonychotes weddellii | reverse complement strand
GAGGGCACGTACTGCATGGAGCACTGGGTGTTATACGCAAACAATGAATCATGGAACACTACATTAAAAACTAATGATGTAATGTATGGTGATTAACATAACATAAATATATATATATATATTTTTAAAAATGACTCTTTAAGCTGACAAAGGAATTAAGAGTTTGGGGACACATGATATTCCCCTCAGAGAAGTTGACTCATGACCCCCACCACCACATCTCACAGAGCACCCTCATCTCCAAGCTTAGAACTCAGAGAAATTCAGCAAAGCAACATCACCGACCAGTGAGATTTCTACCTTCAAGCAAGCAGCCTCTCCTCCGT
>NW_027715874.1:0-326 GCF_054177405.1 Leptonychotes weddellii | reverse complement strand
ACCTAGAAAGATCGTTATATCCTTTTCAAAAACTATGATAATTTACTTATCAAGTTATTTGACAACAAAATCTTGAGAGAGGTAAGGATATGTTGGGAACACTGATCATGGTTAATGCCCAAAAAATGTCTTCTCTAGCCTCTGGCAAATGACTCAAAATTGAAATTTTGCAACTCTTAATCTGAAATTTAATTTGATCCATTTAATACTATGAGTGTTTGTCTTGTCGATTAAAAAATAAACTATTTCCAAATGAAAGTATTTAAAATATTTTGTATACTTAGTATCAATTTATGTAACCAATGATTACAAAGATTTTGAGCTTT
>NW_027715873.1:0-326 GCF_054177405.1 Leptonychotes weddellii | reverse complement strand
TAGCATTGACATCTTCACAATATTTGTTCTTCCAATCCATGAGCATGGACCGTTTTTCCATTTCTTTGTGTCTTCCTCAATTTCTTTCATGAGTATTTTATAGTTTTCTGAGTACAGATCCTTTGCCTCTTTGGTTAGATTTATGCCTATGTATCTTATGGTTTTGGGTGCAATTGTAAATGGGATCACAAGGATCTAATTTTACCTTTTGTCCATACAAAAAGACATTTTCCTAACATGATCTACTAAGCTGTCACTTCCTCATTGCTTTGGGGTGACAATATTATGATTTATCAAATTCCTGTATACACATGTCTATATTTGAG
>NW_027715872.1:0-326 GCF_054177405.1 Leptonychotes weddellii | reverse complement strand
GGGGTGTGGGGGCGTCCCTTCTGCAAAGCTCAGCTGCAGGCTTCACTTGCAGCTGGGAGACTCACTGCACTGTGCATAGGGTAGGATGACTCTTCGGTATTTACCTTTTCACAATCTTGAAAGAGGGACTTGTATGGGAAACATTTTTGTTTCCATAGAAAACTTCGTGTACAAGGAAACTGGAAATCTTTTAGGTGGTTACTAATGAAGCTATGGATAAAGCAAAGGAACTGGTATTTGAGTCTACATAGGCTGGAAGGTGAGGTCATTTATAAACGAGAAATATGGTAGCTTTCCAGGAAGTATGTGTGAGCCCGCTGCATGCT
>NW_027715871.1:0-5609 GCF_054177405.1 Leptonychotes weddellii | reverse complement strand
GATGCGGAGAAAGGGGAACCCTCCTACACTGTTGGTGGGAATGCAAGCTGGTGCAGCCACTCTGGAAAACAGTATGGAGGTTCCTCAAAAAGTTGAAAATAGAGCTACCCTACGATCCAGCAATTGCACTACTGGGTATTTACCCCAAAGATACAAATATAGGGATCCGAAGGGGTACGTGCACCCTGATGTTTAATAGCAGCAATGTCCACAATAGCCAAACTGTGGAAAGAGCCAAGATGTCCATTGACAAATGAATGGATAAAGAAGATGTGGTATATATATACAATGGAATATTATGCAGTCAGCCCTGCTGCATTTGACAGAAAAGACATTTTCTTCTTTCCCTTAGTGCTTAGCATTTTTGTAGAAAGTATAGCATGTGACAAATTGCAGAGGCTATGTGGCTTCTATTAAAATACACATCTTGTACTGGGAATATAAATTGGTGCAGCCACTATGAGAAACAGTATTGAGGTTCCTTAAAAAATTAAAAATAGAACTACCATATCATCCAGCAATTCTACTATTGGGCATTTATCCAAAGAAGACAAAAACACTAGCGGTGCCTGGGTGGCTCAGTCAGTTAAGTGTCTGCGTATAGCTCAGGTTATGATCCAGATCGAGTTCCACATCAGGCTCCCTGCCTAGTGGGGAGTCTGCTCCCTGCCCTCCTGCCCCTCTTCTTCTGCTCCTCTCCCCACTCATGCTCTCTCTCTCTCAAATAGATAAATAGAATCTTAAAAAAAAAAGAAGACAAAAACACTAATTTGAAGAGTTATATGCAGCATTATTTATAGTAGCCAAGTTAGGGAAGCAACCTAAGTCTCCTTTGATAGATGAATGGATAAAAAAGAGCTGGTCTTGCCATTTGAGACAACATGGGTGGAGCTTGAGGGTATTATGCTAAGTGAAATAAGTCAGACAAAGATAAATACCATATGATTTTACTTACAAGGGAATCTAAAAAGCAAAACAAACCAAAACAGAAACAGACTCATAGATACAAGAAAGAAACAGCTGGCTACCAGAGTGGGGGATGTTTGGGGATGGAGGAAATAGGTGAGGGAGATTAAGAGATACAAATTTTCAGTTCTAAAACAAATAAGTCAGGGGGATGTAATGTACAGCGTAGGGAATATAGTCAATAATACGGTAATAACTTCGTATGGTAACAAATGGTAACAAATAGACTTGTGGGGATCATTTTGAAATATATAGAAATATTGCATCTCTGGAGCACCTTGGTGGCTCAGTCTGTTAGGTGTCCAACTCTTGGTTTCAGCTCAAGACTTGATCTCAAGGTCCTGGGATCCAGCCCCACATCAGGCTCCCCACTCACTGGGAGTCTGCTTGTCTCCTTCTCTCTCTGCCCCCCCCAAATAAAAAAATAAATCTTTAATAAAATTAAAAAAATATTGAATCTCTATGATGGATACCTGAAACTAATAGGATATTGTATGCCAATTATACTTCAGTTAAAATAAAATAGACAGACCTTGTGAGTCTCCAAGGAAAGAAAGATGACCCATGATAAATAAGGGAATGTGTATCCAGCATTCAGAAGAGGCTGGAAGGGGATGTTGAAGTGTAAATACCAATATCCTGTTGAATATTTGCACAGTCGCAGGGCAGGCTTACAGATCCAAATACCTGGAGGGCTAGGCAGGGAAGAGAGACTGTTGGCCGGGCAGGGTCTTTGGTAAACTGTAGGCACTAGCTAAATAAAATGAGCTCCTTTGTTACCAGGTAGGAGTGGGAACCCAGTGCTGCTGGAGTTTTCAATCAAAACCTGAAATCTGGGGTTCTATGTAAAATAAAATTTGTAAGGGCTGGCAATTCATTTAAATTGAATGCAAGAATCAACACACCATGTCTGCAGTCCAGGTCCCAGCCTGCCAGTGGTTAGTTTATGGCCTCCTTCTGCCTTACTCTTTACAAAATTGGGATGATACACTGGTCTCTTATAAATAAATACTCAGAAGATGTTTGTTCCTGTTCAATATATGTAGCAGGTTACAAACTTGGAACTCTGCCAACTGCCTATGGTTCAGCGGGGGTGGGGAGACAAGATTGATCCTGTAGTTGGTGAAGCTGAGGCCTCGGACCCTCAATTGCAAGTCCCCTTTCAAGGCCCTGGAAGAGCCCTGGCAGTGTGATGATATGATCATATGTTTCCGTGGAATTTGAAAAAGTAAGATAGTCTAGTTGCAATGCTTTAGGACCAAGGTCTGTGTCCACTCCGTTTTCTCTTTTTCACACCTCTCCCAGGGTCCAGTGGTGGTGTAGTGACTGGGGGTGTATTTTGGAGACCCAGCTAGCAAGGCTTCTCAATCTTGGCAATCTTGACACTTTGGGCTGGATAATTCTTTGCTGTGCTGACTATCCATCCTGTACCTTGAAGAATGTTTATACCATTCTGGCCTCTCATGCTAGTACCACCCACAAACTCCCACCCCCACCTCCACTGTTGTGACAAACTTCCCTCAGGAGGGAAAATTGAACGCACATCCATCGAGAACCACTGAACTAATGGGAGGTTAATTTGTGGATACATTTGGATTTGAGTAGCAATATAATGTGGCTCAAGGTCACGTTTGTGTCCGAGTTTACATTATTGCTAACAGTTCCTATATGGGTATGAATTCCACAAATACTCATACTGCTCTTAGTTTCAACTCACCTAGCCTCATGACAGCAAGGTGCAGGACCAGGGTGACAGATCCCTGCATGGAAGCACATAGAGACACACATGGGATGGAGTAGAAAGAAAAATTGGAAATGATGGAGTCAGAGGCCAGTCTGTAGAAATTTCTTCCAAATCTTACAAGTCACATATGAAAGAAACTTGGTAGAGATTTTCTCAATTCTGATAGCAATCCTAAAAATGTATGTGACTTTACCAATGATGTATTATTGACTTTGAAAGAAAATTATCTAGCCTATCGATAATAAAAATAAATTCCAAACAACTATGCTAGAGGAAAGACTGAATTATTTTTCTTTTCACCCTGTTGAAAATATTACAAAGTTGTTGTCTTATATAGAAGGAATAAAAGAGTCTATGCTAAAACTACAACTAAAAATATAGGAAAACATGTTGCAGAAGAGTGTCAGGTAGTTAATAGTATTGTTTTTCTGAGTCTTATGTTCGTAGTATTTGTCAGTGTTTTAAAATGTTTATTTTCCTGTGATTTATTCCTCGTTCTAAATAAATATTTATTTAGTACCCAGTTTTATATTTATAGTTTTATAGATTTTTAAAAGAAGTGACATCTCCCCTCCACAATTACATGAACCTCAGGCCCTTAAAAAAAAGCGAGATTTGGATTTTAGATGTTAAATTGTGATGAAATCCCTAGAGTATTTATGCAAGTAATTTCTGAAAAGCCCTGCTATTGTGCCCTGAGTCTGCCCCCTCCCTTCTCTGCCCCCCCTCCCAATCACCAAGATGAGGGAAAAGGATCTTCTGCTTTTTACATCAAAGGAAAAGAAGTGCTTCAATAGGACCACTCAGAAAGCTTGATGTTTAGGTCCTGCAACTGGGGTGACAGTGGGGCTAGTAGCTGACTCTTGGCTGGAAATCTAAAAGAGAGAGCCAGTTCTGGCTAGCGATCCAGATCACTGCAGCCAACGAGAGGTGACTGCATTGGGCCACCTACAATCAAAAGAATTTATTAGGGGTAAAAATGCTGGAGTGTTTCCCATGAGCCAGAAAGAAATCACATGTAGCTCTCTTAAACCCTGACCAGGAGGGCACGCAGAGGCATGATGGGGCCCCAGAGAGTCCATGTGGTCTGTTGAAGAACCAGGGGCTGAGGGGCAGCCTCTGGCCAAGGAAAATGTGTAATGCATCACAGGAAGTCCTACTAAATGTTCTCAGGGGAAATCTCTGAAGAACCCATAGGGATGCCAATAAGACACAGTGCCAACCTTTGAATACCAGTCAGACCCAGATGGTGTGGGAGGTGAAGTTAAAATGGTACCAGTCAAATAAGAAATTTCCTATTCTCCTTGCCTCTCCTCCTTCTCCTCAATCTCTTCATAATCAAGGTTAGCATTAGTTGGGAAGGAGGTAGAGAAGAAAGAGAGATGAGGACACACTACTTTGCATACCAAAGGCTACTAGTCTTCAGAGTTAACCTAGCAAGACTGATCACTTAACCTTAGAAAGGTCCACTTCCATGGTTGACTGGTGACTGGAAACTTGGACTTGGGGAAGGTTTTCATTCTTCCAGCTGATCAGAGTAGTTCAAATGGCCTAAACTGGTTATGCAAACAATATATTTTATGCTGAGCTCCTGCCATCCTTCTGGGCTTCTGGAATTATGGTACATGCTAGGCAAGGGCACCTATGTGATAAGCCCCCAGTAAAAATCCTGGGTGCTGTGTTTCTAATGAGCTCTTTTGCTTGGCAACCTTTTACACATATTGTCACGGTGCATTGTTAAAGGAATTGAGCTCATCCCTTGTGACTCCATTGAGAAGGGACTATAGAGCCTTGCATCTAATTTCCCCTAGACTTTGGTCCATGTGCCTTTTGCCTTTTGATTTTGCTTTGTATCCTTTCAGCATGATAAATCAGAGCCATGAGAACACTGTATGTGAGACCTGTAAGTCCTCCTACGAAATCATCAAACCAGAGGTGGTCTTAGGACTTCCCAACACAAGGCCCTGGATGTGGAGATAGAAAATTTACTTTTGGATGAAGCTCAAAGCTCTGGTTATTACACAGACTGGACACTTTGAATGATTAAACTAACACTGTATTTTTGGCTTAAAGTGGACAGAAATGCCTTGAGGCCAATCAAGTTTTCATGCAATGATAGGACAAGCAATCCTATTAATAAATCTAAAGGGATAGTGGAAAACAAAAATAAAATTGCTTTCTGATTATATCTGAGGAGGCAGGCTTGTTCAATATGTTGATGTCCTACATGTTAGTCCATTGAATTTTCAATGTCACCAGCAGAAACAGAAAGGGCTTTACAAACAAGAAAACCAAAGTAGACAAAAGTTAAAAAGACTTTCCCAAGCTCACAGGGCAATGAGCAAATGAGCCAGGTATTGCAGTTAGGTTCTCTGCTTCCAAGGTTTGAGTTTTTTCCACTTTGCCACATTGACTTTGTTGCTTAATGGAGAGTGATGGGATCAACCAAAAATCTATAGTTCCATCCTCTAAAAATAAAAATGACTTTACTGCTCTATAGACTCTGTCCATATTCGTTAGGCATGTGTCCTTTGAGATATATATTTTATCTGGGGGCTTAGTTTTGATTAGGTCATCTCCCGCACTTAAACTGATGACCTTGGAGCAAGCTGGTTCGTAAGAGAACAGAGCCTGCACCCTTGATCTTATACACCCAGAAAAGCCCTGGGTGGTAGCCTGTGTGTGTTTGTGTCTATGCACACACAGAGTGGGGGGTAATTCTGTCCCACCCGAATAACATACTGAATGTGTCACATCTGCTGTAATGCTGATCAATAGAAAAGAAATCCAGTCTTTCCTTAAGTGCCGTCAATTATGGCCTCAGCTCGATAAATTCAAGAGCAAAATCCAAACCAAACCATCTATTCGACCACTGAGCTCTCTTTTGTCAGACACTAAG
>NW_027715870.1:0-326 GCF_054177405.1 Leptonychotes weddellii | reverse complement strand
GGAAACGGTCAACAGTATCCCAGGTACAGAAGATCCATCACATTTCCACCGAAATGTGCTCTCAGGTGAGAGTTCCATGGTTCGTTCTGGCTACCACACCACATCTTAAGAGCTTTCTGGATAAACATGAGAGATTCAGAAAAGGCCAGCTAGGATGGTACAGTTCGGGACATCATGTGTTGTGGGGAACAGAGAACGTAACAGGTGTTTAGTCTAAAGTAGGTGATTCAGGAAAGATGAGGAAGTTGTCCTTAAATACTGCAGCTGCTGCCTGTGGAAGCTTGGTCCTCAGTGGTGGACCCACGGTGAGGAGGCGAGGAAGGCAG
>NW_027715869.1:0-326 GCF_054177405.1 Leptonychotes weddellii | reverse complement strand
TCTTCCTGGTCCTCGTCATCCTGGTGACTCAGATGTACAGTTGGAGAGCAAAGCGCAGAGGTGGGCTATAGGGGGTACAGGGTAACATGGGAAGTGTGTGGAGGCAGGAGATGGGGCCAGGTGTGAGAGGGGGGAAACTGTGTTTGAAAAACTCCATCTGCCCCACATGAAACTCTAAGGGCTGAATCTATAGAGTCTCTTAGGATTGAACACTCATAAGTCATGGCTTCTCTGTGAGACAAGAAAGAATAGGGGCTGAGCTGTGGACACAGAGTCAGACAAGGGAGAGAGGTGCAGACATGGTACATGGGGTATGAGGAGACTCT
>NW_027715868.1:0-326 GCF_054177405.1 Leptonychotes weddellii | reverse complement strand
GGGGTGGGAGGATGGGTTAGCCTGGTGGTGGGTATTGAGGAGGGCACATTCTGCATGGAGCACTGGGTGTTATGCACAAACAATGAATCATGGAACACTACATCTAAAACTAATGATGTAATGTAGGGGATTAACATAAGAATTAAAAAAAAATATTTAAAAAAAAAAAAAAGAGCACTCCCCATGGAAGGAAAGGGGCATACAGTAGGCTACATTAAAATTGAAAACTACTCAAAAGTGAAGAATAAAAGATGCTACTGAGAGAGCGGAGAGCCGAGCCGCAGAGCGCAGAGCAGTCACCCACCAGGTAGAAAGTTTACACCCAG
>NW_027715867.1:0-326 GCF_054177405.1 Leptonychotes weddellii | reverse complement strand
TGTTGTAGTTAGAGAGTCAGAGGAGACACTAAGGCGCACGGATGGCGTGGGAGGCCTCGCTCCAAGGGAGGCAGGTGGGCAGGGTGAGGGTGCTGGCGTTCAGGCAGCAAAAAGTGACCAGAGTTTTTCCAGCAACCCCAAATAAGCAATCCCAACCTTCAGTGGGAACTTAAAAGCAGCCTCTGGAATCCTTTGAGACTAACCACAGACCTTGCTCACTTAAATAGAAATTATTTCAAGTAAGAGGCCTAGCTAATACATACAGAGGTATCAAGATACTCAGTCTGAACCACGAATATATTTCCAGGCAGCCATATCATGCCCTT
>NW_027715866.1:0-326 GCF_054177405.1 Leptonychotes weddellii | reverse complement strand
TACGTTGAATTTTTCTTTTGTTTTCAAGTCAAGGCTATGGGTGGGCCTAACTCTCAAAAGCAGGGTTGGAATTCTGGAGTGGGAGAATGAAGTCTGGCCCGGGAATAAAGAATTGGAATCCAAGAAGAGAATGATTTGTCCACCCAAACTTGGTATCAAGGAGGAGAATTTAATCTGAAAATGGGCTAGTAATTGAGGATCAAAGCATGCCCAGAATAAAGCAGAGATGAATTTTTAAACTGTGGACCTTCACCAAAAGCAAAGGAACTTAGAGGTAGCGCAGCACGGTGGTGAAGAGTTTGGTTTGAGAGCCAGAAAGCCTGAGT
>NW_027715865.1:0-326 GCF_054177405.1 Leptonychotes weddellii | reverse complement strand
TTTTAAATAAATGTGTATTTTGAGGGCAATGGGTTTTTAAAGATCTCTTAAATTTTATCATAGATTACTGTCTCTATTACCTATGAGTAGAAGTAGTTTAAATCTGTTTAAAAATCCTATAACATAGGGGGCGCCTGGGTGGCTCAGTTGGTTAAGCGACTGCCTTCGGCTCAGGTCATGATCCTGGAGTTCCGGGATCGAGTCCCGCATCGGGCTCCCTGCTCGGCAGGGAGTCTGCTTCTCCCTCTGACCCTCCCCCTCTCATACTCTCTCTCTCTGTCATTCTCGCTCTCAAATAAATAAATAAAATCTTTAAAAAAAAATCC
>NW_027715864.1:0-326 GCF_054177405.1 Leptonychotes weddellii | reverse complement strand
GCTTACAGAATTTGAACCTTCCTGAGGCTTATGGAAATCTTACCAAGTACACTAAATGACCTCCCTGGTTCTTCTCTGTTATTGGTCATGTATACACAGTGACCCCAGCTATGACAGATGTTGCCCCGTGCTGTCCTCCATGGGGCCATACACTTTCCAGCATCGATGGGCTTGACCAGGACGATGTGGCCTTTCTATGGGCACTCGAGTCCAGGGACCAGGCCAAAATCATTGATATGGGCTCCTATAGTTGCCCTGCTTTATGTGAGCATGGAGGCCACTGTGTAATGTTGGGCAGTGTAGGGGACATTGGTAGGATCTAGTGT
>NW_027715863.1:0-326 GCF_054177405.1 Leptonychotes weddellii | reverse complement strand
TCCCCAATAGACTGAGCTGGTGGGACCCACTCTGCTGCCTCTGTCCATCTCTGCCTGAACTGCAGGGCCCCTGGAATTCCCGAGGAGGCCAGGGGTTCTGTTCCCTCCACCACAGTGGCTGTGGCTATGAGAGGAGCTTTGCCCAGCAGGGCCCAGATGTGAGATGGGGCCTCTGGCGGGTGCCGCCCCTGAGGACCCCGAGCACCCTGACCTAAGGTGTGGGTGCTCCCGCAGGGCAGGTTCACGGTCGGGGTGCGGGGCTGGCCTGGGAGCTGTGGGATTGCATTGGAGGGAGTGCCAACCCAGCATCAGGGTCCCCTTCCATT
>NW_027715862.1:0-326 GCF_054177405.1 Leptonychotes weddellii | reverse complement strand
TGCTTCTCCCTCTGACCCTCCCCCGTCTCATGCTCTCTGTCTCATTCTTTCTCTCTCAAATAAATAAATAAAATCTTTAAAGAAAAATGGCAATTAAAGCTGAAGATCTCTTTGTACCCTTCTTTGGCTAACCTCACTCCCTCCTTCCCACTCTAGAGACAAGCAAAATTATAAGCACTACATATTGTTTAAAAAAAAATTATAAATGCCCCATACCTTAAAAATATCTCATTTTTCCACAAAACATTGAACTGGAATAATCTAGTTAATCCCTTAACTGCTGTGCACTAGTCTCATCACATCACTAGATCATACTTTATCCCATT
>NW_027715861.1:0-326 GCF_054177405.1 Leptonychotes weddellii | reverse complement strand
ACCTAGAAAGATCGTTATATCCTTTTCAAAAACTATGATAATTTACTTATCAAGTTATTTGACAACAAAATCTTGAGAGAGGTAAGGATATGTTGGGAACACTGATCATGGTTAATGCCCAAAAAATGTCTTCTCTAGCCTCTGGCAAATGACTCAAAATTGAAATTTTGCAACTCTTAATCTGAAATTTAATTTGATCAATTTAATACTATGAGTGTTTGTCTTATCGATTAAAAAATAAACTATTTCCAAATGAAAGTATTTAAAATATTTTGTATACTTAGTATCAATTTATGTAACCAATGATTACAAAGATTTTGAGCTTT
>NW_027715860.1:0-5609 GCF_054177405.1 Leptonychotes weddellii | reverse complement strand
GGAGGGTATGTGCTCTGGTAAGCACTGTGAATTGTGCAAGACTGTTGAATCTCAGATCTGTACCTCTGAAACAAATAATGCAATATATGTTAAGAAAAAAAAAAAGAAGAAGAAGGTAGCGGGAGGGGAAGAATGAAGCGGAGGAAATCGGAGGGGTAGACGAACCATGAGAGACGATGGACTCTGAAAAACAAACAGGGTTCTAGAGGGGAGGGGGTGGGAGGATGGGTTGGCCTGGTGGTGGGTATTGAGGAGGGCACATTCTGCATGGAGCACTGGGTGTTATGCACAAACAATGAATCATGGAACACTTCATCTAAAACTAATGATGTAATGTATGGGGATTAACATAAGAATAAAAAAAAATAAAAAAAAAAAATAAAAATGCATGTAAGGCCTCAGCACAGCATGCTGCATATATGAAGTGCCAGGCAAGAGTTCATTGTCACTGTGTCACCACTCTCATTAATTCCATGATGGCGATGGTGATGATGATGGTGATAACAATGATGATGGTGATGGTGATGGTGATGATGATGATGATGGTGATGATGATGGTGATGGTGATGATGATGGTGATGATGATGGTGATGATGATGACGATGGTGATGATGACAGTGATGATGATGATGATGGTGATGGTGATGATGATGGCGATGGTGATGGTGATGATGATGGTGATGGTGATAATGATGATGATGGTGATAGTGATGATGATGGTGATGATGATGGTGATGGTGATGATGATGGTGAAGATGATGGCAATGGTGATGATGACGATGATGGTGATGATGACAATGTTAATGATGATGGCAACTCCAGCCCCTCCTGAACCTTCTCTAATTCCATGCTATGAGCACCACTTTTGACAGGTCAAGGTGCCCAGCCTGAGTGGGGAGGCAGGGAAGATTCCCAGGAAGCTGACAAGCTGGGTCTTGGTAGTCAGTCCCCTCATGCTCCAGAAGCCCATCAGAAACCCAGGGGGGATTGCACAGGCCACCTGGCAAATGACTGAAGGCCTTGCTTTCTGGGGACTTCATCTGGACTGGCCAGCTGTGGTCAGCCTGGGGAATCTCATTTGCCCCAAAGATGTTAAATAACTCTGTGATCTTCAGCCCCCCCCCCCCCGAAAAAACTATTGCTTTTCCTAAGGGTGGAACCTTCATCTGTAAAATGGGGATAAAAATAAAGGCTGATTTTTAGACCTGTTCCAATGATAGACCAACTTATATAGAACTGAGGGCAAATGGAAGCACTGGAAGCACTTTGCTACTCTCATCTCGAGCATGTGCGCATGTGCGGGCTTTACTTCCCGTGCAGCATGTGAGTACCTGGAGGGCAGAGATGATCCTCCTCAGTGACACAAGGAACTTGGGACCTGGGCTGGGGAAGGTGTGTCTGGTCTGCCTCCAGTGGCTATGCTCATTCCTTCCACATGAAGGTTTTGTCACCGGTGATGGTCAGACCTCATGCAGCTGCCAGGGAAGCCAA
Organism: Leptonychotes weddellii; assembly: GCF_054177405.1. Taxonomy (NCBI): domain Eukaryota; kingdom Metazoa; phylum Chordata; class Mammalia; order Carnivora; family Phocidae; genus Leptonychotes; species Leptonychotes weddellii. The sequence goes on along the minus strand of NW_027715860.1, from coordinate 4,118 downwards.
GATGAATAAGACTCAGGAGCTGAGCTTGGAGGTGAAGAAAGAGCTCAGAGCCACATACCATGAGGTGCTGTTTGACAGCGGGAAGCGTGGTGAAGATGCTGGGGGCAGTGGGGCTGCACGTCAGAGAGGACCAGCATCTGGACCGGGCTGGAAGGAGGAACACATTTTACCCAGTGGGGAAGGAGGAAGGACTCTGCAGGCAGAGAGAACAGCAGGTGCAAAGAGGGAGTGTGAAAGGGCCTGGTGTGTCTGGGGGAGGTGAGAAGTTTAGGGATGCTAAAGCGCATGCATGGCTGTGTGTGTGCGCCTGCGTGTGCATGCATGTTGGGGACAATAAGGGGGTGGGGAGAAGAATGGCAGGGGATGAGACCCAAGAGTCAATTTCTCCTCTTATCTCTCAAGAGGTCAGCAATTCTATAAGCCTCTAGCTACTGTGGCCTGCTATGCTGAGATGGGTTTGGCCTTATTTTGAAAATTCACTCCCTTAAAACCAAAGGAATTGTGAGCTTGTTTTAAGGAAATGCCAGCCGGTTTCTGAAGGTTTGTATCGCTCACAGGCCTTGAATGTCCCCAGCTGACAGCTTCCTCCAGCCCAGCATAAACAGCTCTGTCTGGAAAGGGCCCCTGGAGAGAACTGTGACCAGCCCTCCCTCCTGGAAGGGCTGCACCTGCATCCCCAGCTGGCTCTGCTTTGCATTCCCCAGCCCTAGCTTGGTAGAGTCACATGGCCAGGGAGCACGGCCTGACCTGGGACCCTCTTGTGCTGCTCCATGCCCAGATTTTTACCTCCAACCTATTTCTCCTGTGCTCCGTTTTGTCCATCCACCACCCCTGCCCTAGCAAGGGCCCTTACCTCTCTCCTGGAATACAGCAATAGCCTGCTAATTGGTCCCCCTGCTTCCCATCTGGTCCTCATCAAATCTATCCTCCACACTGCTGGGCCAAAGGGATTTTTCTAACATAGATCTGCCTGCACCATGCAACTGCCCAGAGCCTTCTGGTGGCTCCCTGTGGTTTGCGGGGCGGAGTCCGGCTCCTTGGCTTGGCTTCCCAGCCTTAGCACCTGCTGTGCCCTGACTCTGGTCCCACATCCCGGGCACACATGGAGCTCACTCCTGTCCTGGTGTCTTTGCTGCCTGGTGTTTGCTTCATCCCATCAGTCATTGTCATTTGGCTGATTCCTTGTCCTCTTTCTAGACTCAGCTCAGATGTCATCTCTTGCAGAACATCTTCCCTGACCCCACCGGCTGGACCAAGTGCCTCCTCCTTGTGCTTCCCTAGCCCTCCATGCATAGCCTTGTCATACACACTAGCTCTGTCACTGCATAGCTATGTGATGCTCATCTCCAATTCTTCGTGGGAAATGGGAATAAAAATAGATCTACCTCATGAGATTGTTTTGAGAATTTGTAAATCTAGCTTCCCTTCACCGCTCAGGCTTCACTGACCTCAGAAGAGGTTTGGCAAGCCTAAACATCAGTGCAGAGCACACATCCACTGTCTTACTCTTTAAACCCTGAGCTCTAAAGAAGGCAGGGCCTGTGTCTATCTTGCTCACCACCGTATGTCCAGCACAGCAATTAGTGGACGTTCAGTAAGTATGTGTTAAATGAATGAATGGTTTAATAAGTGTTTGTTGAACTAGTGTTAGTGGATGAAGACCTATCAGTTCAATTAAAATGTTTACTGAGATGGGTTAGCCCAGTGATGGGTAATAAGGAGGGAACATATTACATGGAGCACTGGGTGTTATACACAAACAATGAATCGTAGGACACTACATCAAAAACTAATGATGTAATGTATGATGACTAACATAACATAATAAAAAAATTTTTTAAAAAATGTTTACTGAATGCTAGGCTCTGGGCTAGGGCTCCCCTGTTAATATTCAGGTGGGACTGGGGATGCAGATAAGACAAAGCATACTCATGTGTCCTAGTCAAAAGTGCATCTTGAGTTGAGACTTCAATCCAACTCAAAGTAGCATTTAAGTAGGGTGAAATGGAAGTAAAAGGAATCTTCTGGGGTGCCTGGGTGGCTCATTCGGTTAAGAGTCTGCCTTTGGCTCAGGTCATGATCCCAGGGTCCTGGGATTGAGTCCCACATCGGGGTCCCTGTTCAGCAGAGAGTCTGCTTCTCCCTCTCCCTCTGCCCCTCCCCCCTACATGTTCTCTCTCCCAAATAAATAAATAAAATCTAAAAAAAGAAAAGAAAAGAAAAACCATCCATAGCTGCCCCCTTCCCCATATCTCTCATCACCACAAGCAGCACTGTAATTCACTAAGAAGGCTGTAGTGTGTTTCCTTTTTTGCCCACTTCAGGAATCTGTAGGAAAGAGGGAAACCTGCTAACACTGAGCCTGTATTTGCAAAATTGACTCAGACATTAGTTAAGATGGTACGCCCTTACCACTTCAAAGATTTCAGTCCACTTGGGTGGAAGAAGCACCCCAAAGAGCCATGGAAAGGGTATTCACTGTCTCATCAACAAAGGACAAGAAATTGACTAACTTCTTTAAGCGCGTGTTTGCTTTTGTTCACACTGAGCCCAGCTGTCTCCATTCTTTATGACTCTGGACATGATTTAACACATACACTTAAAAACATGGAAGAACAACTTCTTAAATTTGCAGTAAATGTATTGTTCAATAGATTTGATTTACTAGTTACAAATCATAGAAAAGCCGCCATGGCAATTCATTGTGATGTTGTCTCAGGAGTTGGAGTCCACTGCCTCTACCTGTTCTGATCCCCATAAAAATAATCCAATGAAGGCAAGACCCATGGTGCATCTTGGCACCAGCTTGGATTGTAACTGCCACTCCCTAGTCTGCATATTAGCCCCCCCACCACTTTGAGATGATGAGACCATGGCAGGTGGGGGAGGGGAGCAAGTTCCATGGATTTAGCGGCATTTGTTCTGAGTGGTTGGTTGGGGTCAAGAGGCAGAGGTCTCTGGGCATTGCCACTTGTGAGAGATTTACAGGGCTCTATTTGTCTCCCTGGTGACTCTGCAGAGGAATCAAATGGATGGAAAACTTTTGTGCATTGTGTGTGTGTGTGTGTGTGTGTGTGTGTGTGTTGAGGAGAAGGAGGCTCATAATTTAGAGGGATTCAGAAGGGTCTAGTTCTTGGGAAAAACTTCTACAGGATAGTCTCTACTGATTCCTAAACTGCAAGCACCTCCTTCCTATCCCCATGGAAAACTTGGAAGTGTGGAAAGTTCTATAGCTGGGCAGGGTCAGGGGCCAAGGGAGATGCTGTGGGGGGTAGTGTCCCAGGCTGAGGGGCAGGTCAGGCTTCCCGGGAGAAGTGTTTCCAAACTTAGCAGGACATGTAGGCATAGCTAAGCAGAGGTGGGGAGGAAGGATAGAGTTCCTGCAGAAGGAACAGCCTGAGCAAACGCTCGGGGGTAAGAGCGAGCTGGGCATTCAGAAAACAGCAACACTTTCCATAGGGCAGGAAGATAGGCTTGAGAGGGCTTCTGGAGCAGAGAGTGGAAAAGCTGAAGAAGTAAAGATTTGATAACAACATGAGACATGTAAGGTATGTCTACTCAATTGGGAGGGCCATGGGGATTTATAGAAGGATTTCAACCAAAGGGCAACATGGTTGGATTTGTGTGTTTTTTTTTTTTTTTAAGAAATGTTAAAATCACTTTAATAAACCTATCATAGAAAAGGAAATAGAGATATCAATAATCATAACTGATAGCATCACAATAGACAATCAGACACAATCCCTTATCTTATACTTTTTTTTTTATGGCTTTTTTTTTATTATGTTATGTTAATCACCATACAATACATCATTAGTTTTTGATGTAGTGTTCCATGATTCATTGTTTGCATATAACACACCCAGTGCTCCATGCAGTACATGCCCTCTTTAATACCCATCACCAGGCTAATCCATCCCCCCACGCCCCTCCCCTCTAGAACCCTCAGTTTGTTTCTCAGAGTCCATAGTCTCTCATGGTTCGTCTCCCCCTCTGATTTTCCCCCCTTCATTTTTCCCTTCCTGCTATCTTCTTCTTCTTCTTTTTTTTAACATATAATGTATTATTTGTTTCAGAGGTACAGGTCTGTGATTCAACAGTCTTACACAATTCACAGC
>NW_027715859.1:0-326 GCF_054177405.1 Leptonychotes weddellii | reverse complement strand
TTTTTAAAGTGTTGTAAAATTTTACACTCCTGTCTTTACACCAATAAGGCTTACTTATTGCTTCACATCTTCTATGACAACCGACAGTATCTTAACTTCAATTATTTTGTGACTCTGATGTCTATGTAATGACATATTGTTATGATTTTAATTCAATTTGCTTGATTACTGGTCAAGCTAAGAATAATCCTAGGAAGTGCTTGCATACACAATTTCTACCCACCTCCTCCTTTAAAAAATATATTTCTTAGTGATTTGTATGTGTTCCTAAATATTGTGGATTATAAATCTTTTTTCTAGCTATTGCTATTTTCTCCTAGTTTGAG
>NW_027715858.1:0-326 GCF_054177405.1 Leptonychotes weddellii | reverse complement strand
CCGTGCTCTCACAGCGCTGGCGAGTTCTTGTTTGCTTCTCTAGACAGTAACAGAAAAGCACCACTGCTCAGTAAGAACCTTGAATAATTTAAAATTTTGGTCTAGTTTCTCAAAGGGCCCAGAGAAAGAACGTGTGACATTTCTCCTGGTTTGTATGTTCTCTAAGAAGTCAAACTGCTGTCCGCTTTGGTAAAGAAACGAGCTGTTCTATCCGTTTCATTCCTTAACTACAGTGCTAGAAACTACAGGACATGGAAACTAAAGCATTAAAATTCAGATGCACTCCCTCTGCCTTTTGGCCTAAAGCTGTAGATGATCCATGTTTT
>NW_027715857.1:0-326 GCF_054177405.1 Leptonychotes weddellii | reverse complement strand
TCTTCTTGGCCCCCTCCTTTTCTCGGCTCAGGTTCCGTCCCTGGACCCTCCAAAGTCCCCACGACTTTGTAGAATGGTTCAGCATACTCTTGCCCACAGACATCTATCAAGCCACCCTTCAGAAGCTTCAGCATTTAGACCCTACGAGGACTTTTCGGGTGTTTTCCTAAATAAAGAGCCTTTCAAGAAAGGAAGTATGACACTCCCCGGGCAGCAAAAGCAGCTGCCAGGAGTTAGAATTTTTAAAGGCCATTTTTTTCTCTTCATTACACTAATAATAAAAGTAATAGTGGGTGATGATGGTCAAAGGTATAAACTTCCAGTTA
>NW_027715856.1:0-326 GCF_054177405.1 Leptonychotes weddellii | reverse complement strand
GAGTATGAAGGTTTATTTTCCTATAATCCTGCTAACATAAAACATGATCATACTTTAACAGTCTTCTTTAACCATATCTTAGGTTCAAGTAGTATTTGTGATATTTCAAATGTGATATTTGTGATATTTCAAATTACCTACTTGCATTTATTTCTTACTGAATTGCTTTTGAATTTGCGCAGTTTTTTGGGGGGGGTTGTCTTTTTATTAATTAGTTGTAAAGTGCTCTTTATATATTAAGGATGTTAACATTTGGTCATAGATATTTCAAATCTCTTCCCCAGTTCTAATTGGCCTTTTGAGTTCAAAGACTACCCCTCTCGGGG
>NW_027715855.1:0-326 GCF_054177405.1 Leptonychotes weddellii | reverse complement strand
ACATACATTCCACTGAAACCTGGAAATGTAGATTGATTATAGTCCTAGCAATGAGATCACTCCGAACTGCTCAAATCTTTCAGCCCACCAGCATCTGAATATGTGAAGAAAGGCAAAACCAAAAAGTACAAGGGAGGACAAATTCATCCTAGTAAATCAGGTTCAATGAAAAATAGCAAAAAATAACCATTCTTCTTAGTATGGAGGACATTAGGAGAAGGAAGGGAAAAATGGGGAGGGGGGAATTGGAGGGAGAGATAAACCATGAGAGACTATGGACTCTGAGAAAGAGGGTTTTAGAGAGGAGGGGGGAGGGGGGATTGGTT
>NW_027715854.1:0-326 GCF_054177405.1 Leptonychotes weddellii | reverse complement strand
GTGGAAGAAAGGAGGATTTTATCGTCTTCTTATTCCCACTTTAAGTTGTAAAGGTTGGAAGTTCTGATATTTGGTAATTGCAAAAATGACCTGTTTTGCTGTTGTCGGGTGGATCACGATGCAATTTTGATTAGTATAATAGGAGAAAAATTGCACGGTATCCATCTGTAAACCGCAGGACCTTTGTTGACGACAGTCTGTGTCAGTACTCAAGTAAGATGGTAAAATCCTTTCTCTAGTTACTACTATTAACAAGTGTTTTGGAATGTATCTAGGTTTTTTTCTTTTTTTTAAAGTTAAGATTTTTAAATAAAATATTTAAAGTT
>NW_027715853.1:0-326 GCF_054177405.1 Leptonychotes weddellii | reverse complement strand
GAAAAAGTGCTCAACATCACTCGGCATCAGGGAAATCCAAATCAAAACCTCAATGAGATACCACCTCACACCAGTCAGAATGACGAAAATTAACAAGTCAGGAAATGACAGATGTTGGCGGGGATGCGGAGAAAGGGGAACCCTCCTACACTGTTGGTGGGAATGCAAGCTGGTACAGCCACTCTGGAAAACAGTATGGAGGTTCCTCAGAAAGTTGAAAATAGAGCTGCCTTACAGTTGTTTGAACTGTACCTTGCCTTACAGAAAGTTGAAAATAGAGCAGCAATTGCACTACTGGGTATTCACCACAAAGATACAAATGTAGT
>NW_027715852.1:0-326 GCF_054177405.1 Leptonychotes weddellii | reverse complement strand
TGGGGTGCATGTGCCTCTTCGAATCACTGTTTGTAACCTCTGGATAAATACAGAGTAGTGCACTTGCTGGGTTGTAAGGTAGCTCTATTTTTAACTTTCTGAGGTGAGTTTTGAGCACAAAAATAAAGTGCCCTTATTTCTATTGTAATGGGATTGCTCTGGCTGCTGTAGTGAGAATAGATTCATTGAAGGGAGAATAGAAAGAAGTAGGGAGGCCAATTAAAGTCTAGTTCCTCCTAATCCATGCGTTAGAATAACTCCAAGGTTTGGGCAATTCTTAACTCTTACCATGGCAGATGCTTTGAATAATATATTTACTGAGGTCA
>NW_027715851.1:0-326 GCF_054177405.1 Leptonychotes weddellii | reverse complement strand
GGTGTTATGCACAAACAATGAATCATGGAACACTATATCTAAAACTAATGATGTAATGTATGGTGATTAACATAAGAATAAAAAATTTAAAAAAAATAAAAAGAAAAGAAAAAAATTTTAAAAAAATGGAATTGCAAGTGTTTATGATTATTCAATATTTGTAGTTTATTTCTCTTATTTCTGAAATGGAAATATAAAAGTAACTCCCTTTTAGGCATTATATCCACAGGGCCTTGGGAAATTAACTGTGACACTTACCTAGTTCTGGAGACCACATCACTTGGGATACTACCTAAATATGGTGTCCACACTGAGCTGACATCTCC
>NW_027715850.1:0-326 GCF_054177405.1 Leptonychotes weddellii | reverse complement strand
ATGTGGGGCTCGATCCCAGGACCCTGGGATCATGACCTGAGCCGAAGGCAGACGCTTAACCGTCTGAGCCACCCAGGTGCCCCTCTTTCCTTTTTCAACCAATTTCTTATTCTGTCAACTCTTCTTTTCTTTTCTAATTTTCATTTTTACAGTTACATTCTATCCCTTCATTGTATTTAATTTTGTATATATGTAAGTTTTTCTTTCTTTACAATTTTGGGATGCAATTTCTTCTAACAGACCAAAATACACCCGAAATCTAGTGTATGGCTCTGTTCTAGTCACCTGTTTAATCACATTCTCTTTTTCTTCTTCCCTTTTTTGTT
>NW_027715849.1:0-5609 GCF_054177405.1 Leptonychotes weddellii | reverse complement strand
TTGTTTCTTTGGAAGGCACAGTTCTAATCATTATGTGTGAGTGAAAGGAAAGTAGGGGCTAGTACCATTTTCTTGAATGACTATTGGGGTGGTATGGGAGGGGTGATATGTGTCATGAGTTTATATGTTTAATGGGTAATACTAAACTGTCAACACAATAGCCAAAAAGATATATCTCCAGGACCAGTCTTCCAGTCTGATTTTTCTTTTTTTCTTACTAACTTCAGCTATTGGAGGAATAGGTTTTGTGTGCTTAGTGTCTTGGACTAAGTACTATAGCATTTAACTACCATGCTACCTAGAAACTAATATTATAGCATTCCTTTCTTAAGAAAATGGGAAATAAGTACCCTACCCAGAGCTATCTATTCTACAACCTACACTTAAACGTAATTAGAACAAACAGGCAAATCAATACAAGGTCTTGTATTTACAAAATCACTGGATGCATGGTCAGTATGGTTCCATGTGGAGTAAGGACAAGCCACAATGCCTTTTTAGTTAGCTTCTTTGTATGATTTGAATTATGACTCTTTTGTGCTTCCTGTGGCAAAAATATCACATGGCATTTAAGAATGTCAGAAAAAAATATGATTTTTTCCTTGCTATTGTGTTCTTATTCTAAGATCTGTTCAAAACAACTGTTCTGAAATAACTGAAGTGTCTAACGTGTCACCAGCTCTACTATCCGCGACACAGTCTACTTCTGAACTTCTCTAAATGGCAAGCATTTCTAAAGTATATCATTAATTCTAGAATTCGTTCCTGACTTTTGTTTCACGCTATATACTTTCTTATGGTGGGGGTCAACATGAGGGATTCTACATTCATCTGTTCTGTGAACACCTGTTCAGCTAATGGTTGTCGAGCACATACAACAGCACATAATACACAGTCGTGTGGTCATGCAGAGAAGGTAAACACGACAGAGCACAATAAATGTTATGATGTGGATCAATAGATAGCTATTGGGACACAAAAGCGATGCATATCACCCAGTCTGAATATAGCAGGGTAGGTAGGAATATGCCAGGAATGGCCCAACACACCCCTCAGCTGGGTTACACAGCATGAGGAGAGGTCGCAGAAGTGGAGGGAAATGAGAAGAGTTGACAGACAAATAGTGAAGCTGGAGAGTTCAGTAGCCACCAGTTTATTAGTTACCTTGCATCCCATGGCAGTGAGCTGAAACTCCACCCGAAGTGTTCTTGGCAAAGAGGATTGTGATATGATTAGCTTCACACTGGGAAGATCAGTGGCAATGGGAGATTCACTTGGAGAGAATTCATTTGGAGGCTGGAGTAGCAGGCTGGAGTTGCAACCCCCAGAGAGATGCTGATAACCTGAACAAAGATAGTACCAATGGATGGAGACAGAAATATGTACTCAGCAGCTCTGAAGAAATGAGAATCAAAGGGAATCTAGATATTTCTGCCTTGGAAAGCATTAATTTCTTCATTTTACCTCAGCACTTTGTTTTGCCCTCTGTTTACCTGAGATTCTTTTATATATGTGAATGAACTATTTTCTGTTTTTTATGAAACAGTGGGTCAAATACTGTACCATAGTATTTTGTCTTTTTAAGTGACTATTCACAAGAGGTTTGACACCTTGCACATATGTGTTAAGTGTTTGTTCACCCAAGGCAGTTCCTTAAATATAATTGAATGTCATTGGATCATTTTAGCCCATTGTTCCAAAAAAAAACCACACCTGCTACCTTGTAATAGTTTCAATAACTGAGATTACCACATATAGAGAAATATTATCAAGTCCTTGGTGTAGTAATTTTCTCCAAAAACAGTGCCTGGGGGAATATGAAACTATCTAATTTTTTGGAGAATTAATAACTTTCTCTATCCTTTAAAGAAACCAAGTATGTAGAAATCCTCAGAGGGAAACAGTGAATTAGAAAAAAAAAAAAAATTCAACTGCACCTACTACTTAATTGAGTAAAAAGGTCAGCTACTCTTCTATGCAAAACCTAACAATGAAAATCAACAGCCAACAAAGATTCTTTTAAGAGATGCCATACAAGATAAATTGAGATTACAGATTCATAGAATTTTAGAGTTAGAATGGACTACTGAAATCAATTTTTCAGATAGAAATACTTATTTAGGAATAAAGCTAGAGCCTCTTTGCATTCACAGGTCTAGACAGCTCAGAAAACATATGCCCTCTGTGCTCAAGAAATGTGGTTTGGGGCATATCTTATTGTAAAATCACATTCATGTTTGGCTCAATATTAATGACTGATTATCATGGCAACAGTCAGTTATACGTTCCTTTTGGGTAAAGAAGTAATCTCTTATACCTTGGTACTAGTCTTACAGCCTAGCATCAGCTTCTACCCTATCATCGTGTGCTATTTATGCACATATAACAGAAACTCAACTCAAACTAGGATGAGCAACCAAACAAAATTAGGGGCAGGAGGACAGAGGGGATGCTCATGTTATCACAAAGTCCAGGGCCCAACTAGATCTAGGGGCTCAGGGGCGCCTGGGTGGCTCAGGTGGTTAAGCGACTGCCTTCGGCTCAGGTCATGATCCTGGAGTCCCGGGATCGAGTCCCACATCGGGCTCCCTGCTCAGCAGGGAGTCTGCTTCTCCCTTTGACCCTCCTCCCTCTCATGCTCTCTGTCTCTCATTCTCTCTCTCGCAAATAAATAAAATCTTAAAAAAAAAAAAATTAGATCTAGGTCACCGAGACTTTCTCTCCCTAGTCTTTATCTCTCTGTAGTGGCTTCACTCTCGGGCAGGTTTTCCCTTCAGTCAATCAACTCAGTAACTCAGCAAATAAAAACCAGCTTTTCTCACCCCATAGTGACAGAAAGCGTACAGAATTTGGTCTTGTTGAATGACCCGGGACCAGTAGAGTCAGGTTTAATTTCCCTTTAGCATTGTACTCTGTCCACCTTGTAGAATGGTGCTGTATCTGAGGGAAAGAAAACTCTGATTGGCCAGGCCTGGGTCACGTGCATACTCCTGGGAAGCAGACTAGAACCACCTGGACTGAGAGTGACAGAAAGGGGGCTCCCCACGGGAAACAGTGGTGGTCTTAGAGTAAAAGAAGGGGCAATAGATCATGGTCAGGGGAAAACATCAGATGTCCTCTACACTGCAATTTGTGATTTTCTTTCTTCCTTATCTTTACCACTCATATCGCAATTTTTCATCGTCTCTGTGCCAACTCTTATCAAACTAAGCCTCAAAGTAGGCTCTTGTTGTTGTTGTTGTTGTTGTTGTTAGACCTGTTTCTTTTTTTCCTAACCAAAACATATTCTTTATTACAAAATGTCCTTCTTGTCCTAATCGAAATAGGTGTTTCTATTTTGTCCTAACATGTGATCTCCAGATCCTTAGGTAGCCAGATTTAGAGATTATTAGAGACAGCATGAAAGAGTATAAAGGCATCATGAAATAATGACCAGTGCACTGGTTCAAATTCCAGAGGCCAGAATGCTAGTCCTAGTGTTTACCACCATGCCCACAATGAGGAAGCTGGGAATGCCATGCTCTCTTCCAGCTCTGATGCCCCATGATTTTCCTAGAGAGAAAAGAGGTGTGCTTCTATAAGGAAACAAGGAAAGGGTTGGAATCATATTAGGTTTCTGCCTTGGGGTGAGTATCCCTTATCCATGGCCCTCCTTTCTGTGGTCTCTTCTTGCTTAGTGCTCGCCCTCCCCCCTCCTCGAATGCAGAAAATGAACAAAAACTTATATTCAAGTAGTTTATTTGGGAAGTGATCCCACAGGAGCAAGAATGAGGGACCTTGAAAATGAAATAAAGAAAGAAGAAAGCAAATACGAAGGTGAATTACTGAGTTCACGGGGCAACCAGGATTAGATTTCACCAGGACCTTCTGAGGAATCTATGGAATCTCTGCAGGTGGCAGAGAGAAGCATGTCCCTATGGGTCCCTCCACCATTATAGAGGATTTTCCTCTGGGGCACAGACATTCCTGCACACCCAGAAGACCCCAAGCCAGAAAGCAAAAGACAGTAATGCATATTTGAGATAGGATGATGTCAGCATACAATGAAACCTTACTGGAACTGTCTGCTGCAGCAAGGGCTGGTAAGAGGAAGAGACAAGAGGTATCTAATATACCTACCTTGCTCCCTGGTTTTTTCAAAGATCTCCCTCATCTGCATAAAAATCTAATGCAGATTGTCTGCTATGCTTCACCATGTCCCTGACTCAGGACTTGGCAACTGGCCTCCCTTTAGCTCTTGTCTTGCTGCTCATCTTTTCATACCTTGTCCTAGCTTAGTCAGTCCCTGGCACTTAAAATGTGATGCTGCTCATAAAACATGTGACTTGTCCCAAGCAAACAAATCCTCCACTTTGATTAGTCTGGGTTACTTGTAGTCTACCAGTAATAATGATTATTCTAATAAAATGTCATATGAACATTAAATCCTCATATCCTCTTCTGCCTTTATTGGTTTTTTCCACTTAAATGCCTGTCTCTGAATTATCCACATCCTTCAGAGCTTAAGTCATGTTTTTTCTCAACTACAGGAACCCACATTGTTTCTCTCAGAGTCCATTCAAAATCTCTTGCCTGGCCCCATTACTAACATGTATCTTTACCACTAGCGTTTTTGAGTGCTTCTTTTAACTCAGGTAAATTATAAGTGGCTTGATGGCCAGGAAGGTATAATATATTTGTATCTATTAGAGCACCTAGGTTGTACAGATAATGTTGTGCAGATAAGGGCAATTTAAAAGTTCCTGCTGATTAGTGGATATCACTTAGGGGGTCAGTGGCTGGGATTTATATGTTCTCACACCACTCAGTGTCTGTAGACACCCATCGGTACCTCACGTTGTTTATCTGTCAGCAGATCTACTAAGAGTCCCTAGCCCAGAGTGTGAAGAGTAAATCACGTCCGTGAAGACTTAGCCCGGTGTGCTGCATAGAGATGCTTGATCCTGCACCGACGGGTTACTGTAATTGCCCTGAAATAATGGCTGTCAGTGCTTCTGTGGTACATGTGTGTTTTTGGTTTTTCCAACTAATTAAGTTGAAATTAGCCCAGTGCTTCCTGGAGATGAGTAGCTGGTTACCACATGCTTGTGATACCAAAAGTTGATAGCTATTTTTGAGAATGAAAGGTAGTTGGTTTTGATTTCAGGATACCTGCGTGTTCTGTCCAAGGGAGCAGACATTGGAATATGTAAGAAAGATGCTTGGACTTCATATTCATGTTATTCTGCCCAGTGTCGCCTACTTCTCTCCTTCACTTGTCCCATTTCAGGGATCTTTTAGTGGCCACCTCCTTAATGAAGCCTTCTCGCTTCCCCAGCCCACATCGCAGGCTCTCCACTCATAGTGCATTTGAAAATCTTACCACAACATTTGGCTTTTATCTTTTTCTCTAAGGCTTTACCTGTACTAATTGTATCTTTCCAGCTAGATTTTAAGCTGCCTCAGGGCAAGGATCATATCCATTGCATTCTTTTTTTTTTTTAATTCTTATGTTAATCCCCATATATTACATCATTAGTTTTAGATGTAGTGTTCCATAACTCATTGTTTGTGCATAACACCCAGTGCTCCATGCAGAATGTGCCCTCCTCAATACCCATTACCAGGCT
>NW_027715848.1:0-326 GCF_054177405.1 Leptonychotes weddellii | reverse complement strand
GAGGGTCTGACCCGTGGTCTACTCACGACCACCCCCTTGTCTCCACTTTGTGGTCACATGCAAGAGCAGGCCCCCCATGATTTTGGAACGTTTTCCTCAAGTGACAACAAGTCCATCGGGGAAGCGCTGGAGAGCACGGGCACAAGGCTGTCTTCCCCTTTTCATGCCAGGCTCACCACACTGGTTATTTCCTCCTCTTGTGCTGACTTCCAAACTGCTTCCTCTTACTTCTTCTCTTAAGTCGATGGAAAGGAAGCTTCTTGAGAGCTGAAAGCAAAAGTAGCCTGGAGGATGACCAGTGCCACCCAGGCAGGAAACACCCGAGT
>NW_027715847.1:0-326 GCF_054177405.1 Leptonychotes weddellii | reverse complement strand
GTTTCAGAAGATGGGGCACCTGACTGGCTCAGTCGGTGGAGTGTGTGACTCGATCTCGGGTTGTGGGTTTGAGTGCCACATTGGGTGTGTAGAGATTGCTTAAAAAAATCAAATCTTTCTTTTTTTTTTTTTTAAGATTTTATTTATTTATTTGACAGAGAGAGAGACAGCGAGAGAGGGAACACAGGAGCAAAGGGAAAGGGAGAAGCAGGCTTCCCACCGAGCAGGGAAACTGATGTGGGGCTAGGTCCCAGGACCCTGGGATCATGACCTGAGCCAAAGGCAGACGCTTAATGACTGAGCCACCCAGGCACCCCAAATCTTTC
>NW_027715846.1:0-326 GCF_054177405.1 Leptonychotes weddellii | reverse complement strand
TTCTTTTTTCGGGGAGGGAAGGTTTTCAATTACAAATTCAGCTTTATTGATAGATATGGAATTCTTCAGATTGTCCTTTTCTTCTTTTTTTTTTTTAAAGATTTTATTTATTTATTTATTTGAGAGAGAGAGAGAGAGAGAGAGAGAGAAACAGCATGAGAGGGGAGAGGGTCAGAGGGAGAAGCAGGCTCCCCGCCGAGCCGGGAGCCAGATGTGGGACTGGATCCCAGGACTCCGGGATCATGACCTGAGCCGAAGGCAGTCGCTTAACCAACAGAGCCACCCAGGCGCCCTGTCCTTTTCTTCTTGAGTGAGCTTTGGTAACT
>NW_027715845.1:0-326 GCF_054177405.1 Leptonychotes weddellii | reverse complement strand
TTGTGTAGACAGATACACTCATTCATGAACAAGTCCTTGCATGGGTAGATACACTCATTCATGAACAAGTCCTTGTGTAGACAGATACACTCATTCATGAACAAGTCCTTGTGTGGGCAGATGCACTTATTCATGAACAAGTCCTTGCATGGGTAGATACACTCATTCATGAACAAGTCCTTGTGTGGGCAGATGCACTCACTCATGAACAAATCCTTGCATGGGTAGATACACTCATTCATGAACAAGTCCTTGTGTAGACAGATGCACTCATTCATGAACAAGTCCTTGCATGGGTAGATACACTCATTCATGAACAAGTCCTT
>NW_027715844.1:0-326 GCF_054177405.1 Leptonychotes weddellii | reverse complement strand
TTTCTTTTTTTCCAGGAACAGTCTTGAAGATATTTTTTTAAAAAATCCACTGGACCAGAGTGTAAAGATATGTTCCAGGGAACCACCCAATGGCACCTGCAATTATAAAAAATGAATGTGCGAGGACATTCCAAGATTATCTTGGAATCATATGAAAAGATTAAATGCACAATCTTTCCGCCCTTTGCAATGTATAAGGAATGACTATAATGCTTTGCATCATTGAAACTGCTCTTATATATAGCTTAAATTGTATCAACAGTATTATTTGTTGTTTATCTTAATTTTAAAGACTGGTACTAAAAATCTAGGCTTCTAGAAGAAAG
>NW_027715843.1:0-326 GCF_054177405.1 Leptonychotes weddellii | reverse complement strand
GGTTCCCCTTTCTCTACATCCTTGCCAACATCTGTCATTTCCTGACTTGTTAATTTTAGCCATTCTGACTGGTGTGAGGTGGTATTTCATTGAGGTTTTGATTTGTATTTCCCTGATGCTAAGTGATGCTGAGCATTTTTTCATGTGTCTATTGGCCATTTGGATGTCTTCTTTGGAGAAATGTCTGTGCCCATTTCTTGATTGGATTTTTTGTTCCTTGGGTGTTGTTTGATGAGTTCTTTATAGATTTTCGATACTAGCCCTTTATCTGATAACTCATTTGCAAATATCTTCTCCCATTCTGTTAGTTGTCTTTTGTTTTTTTT
>NW_027715842.1:0-326 GCF_054177405.1 Leptonychotes weddellii | reverse complement strand
TCATGGAACACTACATCTAAAACTAATGATGTAATGTAGGGGATTAACATAAGAATAAAGAAAAAAAAAGAAAACAGGTTGAAATACCAAAGTTCTCTTCTAGGACGAAATTGAAGAGTAACTGTTCACGTAAGCATTTCAGATAGTTACAAAATCCCTTAATTGAACCAGCAGCAAGCCCGTATTTCATTTTCACATCAATATCATTTACTTTCATACTGTCTTCCAAACATACCATTATACATATTCATTGTTTAGCATGCAAGCGATATTGTCAGACAGCAAGATTAGTGTGATGTAAGTTATTCTTAGCAAACCAGACCCAT
>NW_027715841.1:0-326 GCF_054177405.1 Leptonychotes weddellii | reverse complement strand
TGACCATAATGGAATTTTGCTAGAAATTGATAACAAAAGATAGCTGGAAAACACACAAATATTTGGGGATTAAACAACACATTTATAAACAGCATATGGATTAAGGGAGTCTCAAGATAAATTTTTTAAAAATCATTTAAAACTAAATGGAAATAAAATTTGTGGGATTCATTGAAAATAATACTTAAAAAGAAATTTACAGCAAGAAATTTATATACTGGAAAAAAAGAATGAACTAAAATTAATAAGCACCTGGCTGGCTCAGTCAGTAGAGCATATGACTCTTGATGTCAGGGTCATGAGTTTGAGCCCCACGTGGGGGTAGA
>NW_027715840.1:0-326 GCF_054177405.1 Leptonychotes weddellii | reverse complement strand
GGGGCTGCTTATTATCAGCTGCTGAGAGAGGGATGTGAAAATTTGCCACTCAAGGATTTTATTTTTCTTGCAGGTTTTTTTTGAAGATTTCATTTATTTACTTGAAAGAGAGAGCAGAGAGAGAGAGAAAGCATGAGTGGGGGGAGGGGCAGAGGGAGAGGGAGAAGCCCACTCCCTGCTAAGCAAGGAGCCCGATGTGAAGCTCAATCCCAAGTCCCTGGGATCATGACCTGAGCTGAAGGCAGACGCTTAACTGACTGAGCCACCCAGGGGCCGCAAAAGTTTACACTTGTTGGTCAGTTGGCTGGTTTAGAAAGTTGTAGATT
>NW_027715839.1:0-326 GCF_054177405.1 Leptonychotes weddellii | reverse complement strand
GTACATTATATACAGTATTACATTAAAATATAATACATCGTATCATTTTTAATTTAAAAAAAAATTGGGCTAATTATAAACTTACAGAAAAATTGCAGCAATAATATGAAGAGTTTTGTTATATTTCTTTTTTTTTTTTTTAAGATTTTTTATTTATTTATTTGAGAGAGAGAGAATGAGAGACAGAGAACACATGAGAGGGGATAGGGTCAGAGGACGAAGCAGACTCCCTGCCAAGCAGGGAGCCCGATGCGGGACTCGATCCAGGGACTCCAGGATCATGACCTGAGCCGAAGGCAGTCGCTTAACCAACTGAGCCACCCAGG
>NW_027715838.1:0-5609 GCF_054177405.1 Leptonychotes weddellii | reverse complement strand
AAGGCAGTCGCTTAACCAACTGAGCCACCCAGGCGCCCTCTTTCATCCCATTCTTAATGCTAGTGTAGGGTCCTTAGAGATTTTATGTTTAATTGAAGAATTTAGTTTTTGTATTATTTTTTGTTTTGAGGCTTACTTTGTCTGATGTTAATATAGCCACTCCAACTTTCTTAAATTAGTGTTTATTATATATTACTAATTTATGTGTATAGTATATCTTTATTTATTCTTTTGTTTTTAACTTATCTGTATTTGTATATTTGTTGTAGGTTTCTTTTAGAGCATAGATATGGGTCTTATTTTTAATTGCAGTGTTTAGACCATTTCAATTAATGTAATTACTATCATGGTTGTACAAGAGGCTGTATTTTGTTATTTGTTCTCTGCTTGCTACAGCTGTTATTTCCTGTTCTTACTTTATTTTTTTGCCTTCTTTTGCATTTCTTTAGTGTTCCATTTTATCCCTTCATAGATTTGCTAGATATGTTTATGATTTTAATGGCTGTTCTAAGGATTACAGTATGTATCTTAATTTGCCACACTTTGCCAGAGTGTGTGCATTTCTACCTGTATACGTATATGTATATCAGATGACTCAACATTGTAGCACAGATAACAAAGCATCTGTTCATCTTCTTTTTTAAGTTTATTTTTCCTTCTATGTAGTTAGAGTTTGGTCATTGCTATTGTTCTATCTTCAAACTCACTGACCTTTTCTTTGGCAATATTAAATTTGATTTTTTAAGGCAATTTTTTTAGAGCAGTTTTAAGTTCACATACACATTTAAAAGAAATGTATAGAGATTTCCCATATACTCTCTGTCCCCTGACATGCATGCCTCACCCCCCCCATTACTAACACCCTCTACCATTTGTTACAATTAAGGAAGCTACATTGCTTCATCCAAAAGTCATCATCCAAAGTCTATAGTTTACACTGGGGTCACATTAAGGTGCACTCTTTGTATTGTCTCCTCTATGGGTTTAGGCAGATGTATAATGATATGTAGTCATCATTATACTGTTATAAACTCCTCTGTGCTTTGCCTATTCATCCCTCCTCCCTCCCTTGGCTATCACTAACTCCTGGCAGCAACTGATATTTCTACTGTGTTCATAGTTTTGCCTTTTTCAGAATGTCATAGAGTTGGGATCATATAGAATGTGACTTTTTCAGATTGCATTCTTTCACTTAGCAATGTGTGTTTAAGGTTCCTCCATGTCTTATAGTGGCTTGATAGCTCATTTCATTTTATCATTGAATAATATTACTGTCTAGATGCACCAGAGTTTATTTATCCATTCTTTACTAAAAAACATCTTGTTTGCATCTAAGTTTTGGCAGTTATGAATAAAGCTGCTATAAAAATCCCTGTGCAGCCTTTTGTGTGTACATAAATGCATAAGCTAAATCACGTAAGAATATGTTTAGCTTTTTAAGAAATCACCAAACTGTCTTCCCCAACTGGCTGTACCATTTTACATTTCCACCAGCAATGAATGAGTGTTTGTATTGCCTTATATCCTTGCCAGCATTTGGTGTTGTCAGTGTTCCAGATTTTGGCCATTCGAATAGGTATATAGTGGTAACACTTCATTATTTAATTTGCATTTCCCTGAGGACATATGATGTGAAGCATCTTTCATATGCTTATTTGTCATTTATATATCATGTTTGGTGAGGTTTTTGTTAAGATCTTTGGCCCATCTTTAGTCGGGTTTTTTTTTCCTTATCATTGAGTTTTAAGGATTCTTTGTATATTTTGAATAATTATTCTTTATCAGATATATCTTTTACATATATGCTTTCCCAATTTGTAGCTTGTCCTCTCATTCTCTTGACATTGTCTTTCACAGAGCAAAAGTTTTTAATATTAATGAAGTCCAGCTTATCAATTCTTTCATGGACTGTGCTTTTGGTGTTATATCTAAATCATGACCATACCCAAGGTTATGTAGGCTTTCTCCAATGTTACCTTTTAGAAGTTTTATATTCTTGCATTTTACATTTAGTTTTATGATCCATTTTAAGTTAATTATTTTGAAGAGTACAAGGTCTGTTTCTAGATTTTTTTTTTTGCATATGAATGGTTGTTCCAGTATTACTTGTTGAAAAGACTATTTTTTCTTCATTCATTTCCTCTGTTCCTTTTCTCAAAGATCAGTTGACTATATTTATGTGAGCCTATTTATGGTCTCTCTATTCTGTTTCATTGATCTATTTGTCCATTATGTCTGTGGCTTTATAGTAAGCCTCAAAGTTAGGTAGTGTCAGTCCTCTAACTTTGTTCTTATCCTTTAATATTGTCTTGGCTCTTCTGGGTCTTTTGCCTCTCCATATAAACTTATAATCAGTTTGTTGATATCCACAAAATAACATGCTGAGATTTTGGCTAAGGTTCCACTGAATCTGTAGATCAAGTTGGGAAGAACTGACATCTTGACAATGGCAACATTTTATTTATGAATATGGAATATCTCTTCTTTTAATTTAGTTACTCCTTGATTTCTTTCATCAGAGTTTTTTACATATATATAGGCTGCTAATGTCAGTGGTATTATGTTTTTAATTTCAAATTTCACTTGTTCATTGTTGATATGTAGAAAAGCAATTGACTTTTGTATATTAACCTTGTATACTGCAAGCTTGCTATAATCACTCATTAGTTCCAGGAGGGTTTTTTTTTTTTTTTGTCATTTCTTTTAGATTTTCTACATTATTTCTAAACAATCATGTCATCTGTGGAAAAGACAGTTTTATTTTTTTCTTTTCTTATCAGTATAACTCTTCTTTTCTTGCTTATTGCATATATATACTATATATATGTATTTATATAATATATATATAAAATATATAATTTGCAGATGTTCTTTATCAAGTTGAGGAAGTTCTCCTCCATCCCTGGTTACTAAAGTTTTATCATGAATGGTTATTGGATTTTGTCAAATGCTTTTTCCTGAATCTATTGAGATAATCATGTGATTTTACTTCTCTAGGCTGTTGATATGATGGGTTACATTAATTCATTTTTGAGTATTGAATCAGTCTTGCATAATTCATATAATCCAACTTGGTCATGGTGCATAATTCTTTTTATATAATGCTAGATTCATAAGCTAACATTTTGTTGAAAGTTTTTGCATCTATGTTCATTTAGATGTTGGTCTGTAGTTTTCTTATAATGTGGTTTTGATATTAAGGTAATAATGTTGGCCTCATAGAATGAGTTATCAACTATTCCCCTGTCTTCTGGAAGTGATTGTAGAGAATTGGTATAACTTATTCTTTAAACGTTTTGTAGAATTTTCCAGTGACCCATCTGGGTCTAGTGTTTCTCTTTTAGAAAATTGATAATTATTGACTCAATTTCTTTAATAGATACAGGTCTATTAAGATTGTCTGTTTCTTCTTGTGTGAGTTTTGGCAGGCCATGTGATACTTTTTATAGCAAACCACTATTTATTTTACTACTCACTATAAAAACTGTTTATAATTCTGTAATTTATTAATTTTATTCAGTCATTTAGATGGCTGATTATTTTTTAAATTTTTGTCTGTATATCTTATTAGGATATGCCCTCTGTGAGTACAAAGATAATCATCCTTGATCAATATTGCATTAGCATTCACCACAAAAAAATCAAACAAGACTTAAATATATGCAGAGATATACCATATTCATGAATTGAAAGACTCAATATTGTTAACATTCCCATTCTCTCAAAATTGATGTATAGATCTAACTCAATCTCAATAAAAATATCAACAGAATGTATTTGTAGATATTAACAAGCTTATTCCAACATTTAGATTTCTATTTCTTCAAGAATAGCAATCTATCCATTTATCCTCTTTTGCCTTTCCTCTGCTTAAGCCTGCAATTTATTTCAGGATTCAAGAGATACTAGGAACACTGAATTTATTTAACATGGGTGGTTGAATCTTGACTCCCATTCTGACAGTCTTTCTACATCCCAAACAAAGATAGGATTTGTAAAGCCCAATTATATTATAACTGGCTTCTCCTTTTATAAATAACAACATAAAAGATTTTATTTCTGTATTTCCAGGTATTAGCATCACTATTTTCACAATCAGGCTTCAAAGTTCGAATTCATTTCTAACTTATAGTATCTTAGAGTAGGGTGAGGATAGAAATGGATGTGTAAGATCAGTTAATTCCATCCCTCTTCCTGAATTTATAATTTTCTCCTGAATTAACTCTCATAATGGGTGATCCTGCCTGGGTTTAGACACATCCAGTGATAGAGCACTTAATGAGGAAATCATCCTTGTTTCAAATGGTGTCACATATTAGAAAGAACTCTTGTGTCAAAAAATTTGTATATTATGATCATCAATTCACCCTAGCCAGATTAATATCTCTAGAAGACACAGAACACATCTGCAATAATAGTCCTAATAATTTTGCAATACCAGTCTTTCAGATATATAACTGTATATACCATCCTAAATGCCCCAAAATTCTAAGCTCTAAGAAGAAATATATGCTTTTTTAGTACTTAACTCCTCTAGTTTTTTTTCCTTCTCCTTCACTGTTGATGTTTAAGATCTTATAGGTTCTACCTTCATAGAGTTCCTGACACTCATCTATTCCCTTTTATTATCTATGCCACCATCCAAATCCAGGACCATTCAGCCAGTCTCTAGGTCATTTATATACCAACTATTGAGCCTTTGTAGCTCTTCTTCAAACTTGTTTTTCATCATTAGCATTTTCCAAAAAAGCTTTTCCTGTGGCATTTGTTCATGTGTGTATATATGTGTGCATGTGTTGATGAGTGCCTAAGTGTTTATTAATATGGAAAGAAAGAAATGGATAGACCTAAGATCACAAAACACAAACATTTAAGACAAACCCTTGAGTAAAATGAATTAAGAATACAAGACTCAGCCAGAAAAAAATTTTTTTTAGGGATGAAATTCAAGATATGTAACATTAATATGCCATGGATATTGGTCTATTAGAATGAAAGCCAGACATAATTAAAATAAACAGCTGAGCATTAGCCTTGCCTGTTTCTGAAGTCAATAGCATGTCTGTCATAAAAGGCACATAAGCTTGTTAGGGCCAGTAAAGCAGTTATTTGGAAATTGTCACAACATAGAAACACAGAATAAGAGGGTAGTGGGTTTATACTTGGAGTATGATCAAAATAAGGTTTTCTGCCTTCCAGGACCATTATGAGTTAACTCAGCCCCCTCAATAGCAAACAGGACTTTTAAGAAGACTACCCATTTTTTTTTTTGCAGGGTCTGACTACTCTCTCTTCAGTGTGCTTTAATGTGATTAGGAGACATTGAAACAGAAATGGTCTTGGAATGGTCATTTTATTTTTTTAAAATTTTTATTATTATTATTTTTTATTTTATTATGTTATGTTAGTCACCATACAATACATCATTAGTTTTTGATGTAGTGATCCATGATTCATTGTCTTCGTATAACACCCAGTGCTCCATGCAGTACGTGCCCTCCTTAATACCCATCACCGGGCTAACCCATCCCCCCACCCACCTCCCCTCTAAAACCCTGTTTGTTTCTCAGAGTCCATAGTCTCTCATGGTTCATCTCTCCCTCCGATTT
>NW_027715837.1:0-326 GCF_054177405.1 Leptonychotes weddellii | reverse complement strand
ATGAATCATGGAACACTTCATCTAAAACTAATGATGCAATGTATGGGGATAATATAAGACTAAAAAAATTTAAAAAAAAAGAAGAAGCCCAGCTATGATAGGTGGGGTGAACCTAGCGGAAAAAGCGTTTTGTATTCTCTGACTCCCCATAAAAACCAAATCAGAGATATCGAGTAGAGGAGGTAGAGGAGTCTGGTGTGACAGGTATGAAGAGATGTGCTCTCTTGCTTTCTACACTTATATAAAAATAAGTATGCTGGGGACAGTAGAACAGCCTAGAGCCCAGGGCCCCAGAGGTACAGAAGCAGCATTTCCGAATCATAGAT
>NW_027715836.1:0-326 GCF_054177405.1 Leptonychotes weddellii | reverse complement strand
GTTGCCCTGACATTCGGACAGATGGCCCGAGACGTTTGCCTGGGCGTGGCAGACCGGGCCTGAGTTCTCACGGGATTTGGATCCGGTGTCCCGAGGTTTGGACCGCGGCCCCATGAGACCTGGCCGTGGGTCTCGCTTCCTGGGCCCGAGGTCCCACGAGATGTCGACGAGCACTCCGGACAATTGGATTCAGGTCACCTGCGAATTGGCCCCGGAAGCCACGGAGGGGTCCCGACGTTTGACGAGATGGGGTTTGTTCTCCAAGGTGCGCCTGAAAGCACTCAGGTTTGGAGCCTGGTTCCCGCCGTCCGGACGTGAGAACTCAT
>NW_027715835.1:0-326 GCF_054177405.1 Leptonychotes weddellii | reverse complement strand
TGGCTCAGTCGGTTAAGCATCTGCCTTCAGCTCAGGTCGTGATCCCAGGGTCCTGGGATCGAGCCCCGCATCGGGCTCCCTGCTCAGCGGGGAGTCTGCTTCTCCTTCTCCCCCTGCCCTCCACCCTGCTTGTGTTCTCTCTCTCTCTGTCAAATAAATAAATAAAATCTTTAAAAAAAGAAAAGAAAAGAAAAGAAAACTCTCTCTGGGACATGCGGCTCACCGTTTGTATTTTAATTTTTGTGTCTGTTTTAATGACCAAATAAATAGTTTAACATTTAAACTGTTTCAGGACAAATAAAACTTTGACTTTTTTTCATAATGTA
>NW_027715834.1:0-326 GCF_054177405.1 Leptonychotes weddellii | reverse complement strand
TCTCAAATGGACATCAAGTTTGGGGGCCATTTATTTTCGTTACCCCCTCTCCCTGGGAAAGACCAAGAACACCATGGTTCTGTATTTAAAACAATTAGCTGAAACACTGCTGCTATTTAACATCTTATCTATTAGAAAATGTTCATTCTTTGTCATTGTGCCTGAAGCCAATGTTACAAAGGTAACAATTATTTTAAAAATAGAGACATAAATTAAATAATACTAACTTACAAATTTAAAATTGAAACAATCCCCTACATGTTCTTCTTGGGCAGCGCTTCCTCGTCCCAAGAGATCAGTAGGTAAATGACATCCTATTTTCTCTG
>NW_027715833.1:0-326 GCF_054177405.1 Leptonychotes weddellii | reverse complement strand
CTGGGAGTTTCGGCTAAAGCGAGCACTTTCCCCGTGTCGTGTCTTTGCTGAGTGTTATTCATCATGTCCAATCACTCGTTCACCTCGGGGAGCCCTGGCCTGGGTGGGGTGGGGGGTGGGGGGTGGGGAGTGGGGGGGCAGGAGGGGTGGCAGCCCCTCCCCCACTTGACATCTTTTACTCTTTAAGCGCAGGGGGAGGGGACCGCACAGGAAGGGCCAGGGCTGGGAGGGCGGGTGGAGACTCAAGGTGGGCTGGAGCAACGAAGGTCTCCACAAAGGCCAGAGAATGAACCAGAAGGGGGATTACAGGAGAGGCCTCGGGGCCT
>NW_027715832.1:0-326 GCF_054177405.1 Leptonychotes weddellii | reverse complement strand
TTTTTTTTTTTAAAGATTTTATTTATTTATTTGACAGAGAGAGAGATAGCGAGAGCAGGAACACAAGCAGGGGGAGTGGGAGAGGGAGAAGCAGGCTTCCTGCCGAGCAGGGAGCCCGATGTGGGACTCGATCCCAGGACCCTGGGATCATGACCTGAGCCGAAGGCAGACGCTTAACGACTGAGCCACCCAGGCGCCCCAAGGACTTTTTCTTATATCCTCTAAATAACAGGAGCTTAGAAATATATGTAAGCTTAATGTTAAAAAAGAATACTTGTTGGGCTTCTGGGTTGCTCAGTCAGTTAAGTGTCTGCCTTTGGCTCAGG
>NW_027715831.1:0-326 GCF_054177405.1 Leptonychotes weddellii | reverse complement strand
GTGGGGACCCCTCTGGTTGCCAGCATCACAGAAGCACAAGCCAATACAAGGAGATGCGCATACTATAACCCTCCCTCTGCTTGTCTGTGCCAAGAAATCCTTCTGCTCTGAGTAAGACAATCCAACATGTTGGGTTTAGACACCAACATCAGCTAGCAGTGTCATAATAGGTGACACGTTTCCCAGAGATGTGCAGTTAGAATAGACTTCAAAAGGCATCGGCCTCAGAAATCTTCTGGCAGGTAGCTTACCAGCCTTCAGAGCACTGTCTGTGGAAGGACTAGCCCTACCAGACACACTCATTTCGGTTGTGTGGCCCCAGGTCC
>NW_027715830.1:0-326 GCF_054177405.1 Leptonychotes weddellii | reverse complement strand
TTTTTTAAAGATTTTATTTATTTATTTGAGACAGAGAGAATGAGAGAGACAGAGAGCACATGAGAGGGGGGAGGGTCAGAGGGAGAAGCAGACTCCCTGCCGAGCAGGGAGCCCGATGCGGGACTCAATCCCGGGACTCCAGGATCATGACCTGAGCCGAAGGCAGTCGCTTAACCAACTGAGCCACCCAGGCGCCCCATATTCTCTCCCATTTTTAAAAGACTATATCTACTTTGTTAGGTAATATAGATATTTGTATACTATAATTTCTCCCTTTTATTTTAAAACACATATATCCATACATTTATTAGCATTAAACATATATA
>NW_027715829.1:0-326 GCF_054177405.1 Leptonychotes weddellii | reverse complement strand
TTTTCTCTCCTTTCTCTAGCTTCCTAATGTGGGAGTAGGATACTTGATTTTTAAATTTTTTTCCCTAATATAAGCACTTAAAATTATAGATTTCATTCTAAGTACTGTTAACTGCATTACACAAATTTTGATATGTTGTTTTCATTATATCCAATTCAAAAAAATTCTAATTTCTATTTTGATTTTGATTTTTTTTTTTTAAGATTTTATTTATTTGACAGAGAGAGACACAGTGAGAGAGGGAACACAAGCAGGGGGAGTGGGAGAGGGAGAAGCAGGCTCTCCGCCAAGCAGGGAGCCTGATGCGGGGCTTGATCCCAGGACCC
>NW_027715828.1:0-5609 GCF_054177405.1 Leptonychotes weddellii | reverse complement strand
GATGCGGGACTCGATCCTGGGACTCCAGGATCATGACCTGAGCCGAAGGCAGTCGCTCAACCGACTGAGCCACCCACGTGCCCGATCCAGTGTTTTTTCCCTCTGACGTTCACCTCATGCCATTAATTTTTTCTCATGATCTTGATACGGTCCAGACCCCAATCCAGCCCTGTACTTATGTGCCACTTACCCCCTTACATATATCCCAAGAAGACCATTTTTGGTGAAGTTTCTCAGTAATTAAAAACTGTTTCCACTCATATTATAAAAAAAGGTAATGTCTTCTGGATAAGTCCTGTTGAAAACTATGACCAGTTTTGTTGTTGCTGTTACTTTTTTTTTTTTTTTTTTTAACAAGCTTGGCTATTACAAATTAGTTTGAAGAAGACTCTCTACTGGGCCCTGTGTAGCTTGTTCTGACCTGAGGTATTATATTGAGCCGGAAAATGGTGATTTGGCCACTCAGTCAGTCACCATGTGTCTATTTTGCAGTAATAGGGACATGACCATGAGACTAAGTTTTTGGGATTTTAGATCTAGGAGTAGACAGGACATTCCAGAAGTTCACGATGTAATAGGAGAGAAAAGGTAGCACAATGGGAAACCCTGGGTAGCAGATGGGGCCGGTTGGCTGGCTAATAATGTACTGTGTTTCCTGAAGGACTTGAGGGATCAGTGTACAAGTTTGTATAGAAAAAGATTTAGCCTATAAATTCTGGAGTAGCAGATACTCTGTATTTATTGTGCCTGTTGTGGGTGTTTGATTAAATGGTACGTGTACCAACAAAGAAGCAACATGGTCAAGTGGTTAGCAGCATAGACTTTGTAGCTAGACTTCCTGGGTTTAAAGTCTATGCCATTTACTAGCTGTGTGGTCTTGGGCAAGTCACTTAACTGCTCAGTGCCTGGGTTTCTCCATCTGTAAAACAGGGATGATAACAGTATTTTCTCTTGGGTGATTGGCAGATTACATGGGTTAATGCACACCAAGACCCCAGAACAATGACTGGCACGTAGAGGTGCTCTGTCAATGTTTAACTATCCTTAGCTAACAGGCACTTTTCTTTTAAAGACTCGCTATGAAGTCAGCTGTCTTGAAAGGACTGGCTAAGTTTTAAACTTTAGGATAAAAGGGAGTTAGGAGCTGAGATTACTGTTGGAGATTTGTTTGTTTGTTTGTTGTTGTTTTAAAGATTAAATAACAATGGGGTGGCTGGATGGTGCAGTCCGTTAAGCATCTGCCTCTTGGTTTCAGCTCAGGTCATGATCTCAGGGTCCTGAGATTGAGTCCGGCATCGGCCTCTGTGCTCAGTGCGGAATCTGCTTGAGACTTTTTCTCCCTCTCCCTCTGCCCTTCCCGCCACTGTCTAACCAACTAACGAACCAGGTTTTAATGAAAGTTCCAAAGCCTTATTAGTATTCATTGACTTGGTTAGCTCACTGAACATATGTAAATAACAGAAAGAGTTCTGAATCCTCATGTGCCGTTCTGAAACCCCACAACTCTGAACACAGAAAGGTTTTGTAAATTTGCAGTAGCTCATTTGGCATTTAAAACCTCACTTGAACATACACATATTAGTTTTATATTGCTGCCTTAACAAATTACCCTAAATGTAGTGGCTTAAAACCGTACAACTTGATTATGTCACAGTTTCTGTGAGTCAGACGTGCAGGTACTGCTCAGCCCACCTGGATCCCCTGCTCAGTCCCACAGGCCTCAGTCAACGTGTCATCCAGGCTGTGCTCCTTCCTCAACGCTCTGGGGAAGGATGTACTTCCAAGTACTTTAGGTTGTTGGCGAAATTCAGTGTTTTGAGATTGTAGGACTAACGTCCCACTTCCTTGCTGGCCAGTAGCCATGGATTGTTCTTCTGGAGGCTGCCCATGTTCCTTGGCTAGTGGCCCCTTCCTCCAGCTGCAGAAGTAGCAATACCAGCCAAGTGCCTCTCAGCCTTTGAATCACGCTGACCTCCTCTATCTGCCTTATCTTTTCTCTGCCATTGTCTTCTATCATATCTCTCTGACCAACTCTTCTGCCTTCCTCTTCTGCTCCTAAGAGCTCCCTCCTGTGATTACACTGTCGCCACCCAGATAATTTAGGATAATCTCTCTGTTTTAAAGTCAGCAGATTAGTAACCTTAGTTCCATCTGCAAAGTCTCTGCATGACCTAGATTAGCATTTGATTGTCCAACCGGAGAATGGGAATCTTGGGAAGACATCGTGAGAACTGTGCCTGCCCAATTATTGAATAGTCTTTATTTATCCTTCTTATAGGGTGACTATCATTTGGTGCAGAAATATCAATATGTTTGATTATGTCTTGCTGCCCTTGATCCTGTTGGGAGAATTAGGCAATATAGGCACATTGTTACCTTTCTAAAATTAAAAAAATTTCTCAGCTGTAAAACACAGCTGGCCTCAGGGTTGTTGAAGAGATTATGGAGTTATAATAAAAAGTTACTAGTGACAGATATTTTAAAAAGCATTTATATTTATATTTTAAAATGTGATGGGATGGTACATATGTAACACTTGGTACTTGAGAACAGGGAAATGAATGTGTTTTTAAGATTCATACTTAAAGGGATTTTCAAGATAAAATCATTATTTTAAAGTTTCAGAAGGAGGCATGAATATTATAGATAAGAAGGAAAAGGATGGGAGATAATAATGTTTATTATACATTATACTATTAACTTTACATAGCCACACAACACACACACACACACACACACATAATTTAATTTGCTCAGGGTCACATGGCTAGTCAGTGTGGAACTGGAATTTGAACTTGGTTCTGACTTCAAAGTCTGCTTTCTCCATTCATCAAAGAAGCATCTATTTGGAAGATCTGGGATTTGAACATTAGCCTTCTGTCCTACCCTGTTAAAATAGTTGTTTTTAATTCATAATTATAGATTTACAAGTGCTTTTTAGAAATATTTAAAAAAATTTGAAACTTCAGGGCAATTTAGAACTGATGAATCACTGAACTCTACCTGAAACTAATAATACACTATGTGTTAACTAACTGAAATTTAAATTTTTAATAAAATAAATTTATAATAAATTTTAAATAAATTTTAAAATTGTCTTATTACAAAAATTAATTTGTATTTAGGGTACCAGTTACATAGGATTACAAATTTCCAGTATTTTAGGATCATTTATTATTGGTTAAATCTTAAGAGTAGAGTCTCTTGAGTATTTTATTCTTAGATGAATCCTTTATTAAAAATTATTTGCCATAAATTGCCATCTCTCAAAAT
Organism: Leptonychotes weddellii; assembly: GCF_054177405.1. Classification (NCBI taxonomy): domain Eukaryota; kingdom Metazoa; phylum Chordata; class Mammalia; order Carnivora; family Phocidae; genus Leptonychotes; species Leptonychotes weddellii. The sequence goes on along the minus strand of NW_027715828.1, from coordinate 2,336 downwards.
GACGCTGTTTATCAATTTAACAGTCATTGTTGAGTGCTAGAAATAATAACATACTTTTCCAGTACTGGAACATTGCATAACATTTGGTGTTGTTAAGTTTAGATATCCAGCTTGTTGTTCTTTTTCCATAAAATATTCTCTTTTGAAAAGTAAAAAGCTCCCCTACTGATTCTCTTTAAACTTCTCCTTGCTGTTTTGGTCTCTGTTTTCTCTATGTAGTAAAGTGTTGACAGAAAGCAACTGTACAGAGAGATAAAAATATGCATCAATTAAAACAGCAAATCACAGTGTAGTTTTCAAGTGAAGTATTTTAGCTAAGACACAAGAAACACAGCTGTAATAAGTGTCTGAGTAGGAATTTGTTTCAAATTGTTACTAAAATAATCTTATTTTCCATTTTATGATTGTCACAGGGGATTAAAAAAACTGGAATAGGCATGCATATTCACGATTGTGCATTACTTTGAAAAATAAGTATCAAAGACTAAAGATTTTTGTAATGTTTTCATTCTGTTCCTGTTATTTTGTTTTTATATCCACAAAGAAAATATTCTAGTTTAGCATGATTTATTATGATAAAATTTTTCAAATCTTGGCTAAGGACCAACTTTATGATTCAACAAAATAAATTTTATGTTACATAACATGGATTATTTAACAAAAATGTTACCTTACAAATGAAGCTTTGAGAGAGATGCCTATACTGAATATGATTATTTGAATATTTATCCATTTAGACTAAAGCTTAGGAAATATTTCTTTCATATTTCTTTCAGTAGGGACAAATACAGTTTTAATTGTGATATTTTGAGAAGTTAAGAAGTGGAATGAGAAGAGAACTAGGTTTTTTTTTTTAACCTTGGTCTTGAGGAAGGTTACTCACCATCGCTTTTGTTTGCCATTTGCTATTTGTCTTCGTTTTATAGACAAAATTCCAGGTCAGGCAGTATGATTGTATTATCTTGGAACTGCTTCTGTCATTTTGGGGCTCAGAAAAATTGAGATTGGTTAGATTTTAAGTGGTATAATCCAAAGAAGATACTTTATTTTTATTTTTTAAATTTTATTTTATTTAAATTCAGTTAGTTAACACATAGTGTATTATTAGTTTCAGGTAGAGTTCAGTGATTCATCAGTTGCTAAAGAAGACACTATATTCTGGGTCCTATCTTTCAGCCAGAAGGTATAGAAACGTATGCATGAAAGACATTGAAAACTCAAAGGCTAAGACGTTTAGGAATAAATAATTCTCTCTTGTTTAGAGATCCAGTATTTCCCTGTCCCTTTAGACAGGGGACCAAGGCTCTCTGATTTCCTGATTTTATAGGCTTGTGTTTATACGTGGGAAGTCTGCTGCTCTGTCCAAAGCCAGGGGCGGGGGTTGAGGGAGGTAGCAAGTTTTAATGGTAGAATTGACATGTGGTACCCTATGTGCTGCCGCTTAGTAACCTTGTATTTTCAAGGCCAGGCTTATAGTTTAGAAGACAGTGATCATTTCCCCATTGTTTCCCTGTGTTGCCTAACAATGTCTTCGATTCTCTTAATTACCAACAGGTGAGTCTTCTAGGCTCTAACACTTGGGTGAAGAACTAGCAAGGTGAGACAAGCAGGAGCAAATGCATTGGAAGTGTCTGTAGTTACATTTGTAGAAAAGTAAAAATCACGGCAGAGCAGGGACTCAGAAGATCCAGGTTTGAGCTGTAGCTCTGTAATGTACTAGTTAGTTATATCACCTCAGCTGTGCTGTATAATCTCTCTGGAGGTCAGTTTCCTTAAAATGATGAGTGTTCTTGTTCTGCTTGATCTGGGAGCGTTTTTGTGAAGAGCTTATGCTACAAACGTTGCCACCTTATCAAATATGATGTGTATCAGTTGGGAATCTTTCATTTGCAAATGACAGAAATTTAACTCAACTCTGCAAAGGAACAAGGGATTTACTGGAGACCAGCGGCAGGCCTGGATTTGTCTCAGGGCTCGCCTGCTGGCCATCTCAGCTCTGCTCCTCTCCGTCTTGAGTTTCTAACCCAGCATATTTCTCTGGCCACGGTGGCTGATGTCCTTCAAATTCAGTCCGGTAGGAAGGACTGCCTGCCTCTATCCCAGGGAGTCTCACTGTCTTCCACCAGCTTTTTTTTTTTTTTTTTTTTAAGATTTTATTTATTTATCTGAGAGAGAGAGACTGAGAGAGAGAGAGCATGAGAGGGGGGAGGGTCGGGAGGGTCAGAGGGAGAAGCAGACTCCCTGCCGAGCAGGGAGCCCGATGCGGGACTCGATCCAGGGACTCCAGGATCATGACCTGAGCCGAAGGCAGTCACTTAACCAACTGAGCCACCCAG